>NC_092091.1:97986884-98295505 GCF_045679555.1 Salvelinus alpinus
TCTGTGTCTGTGTCTGTCTGTCTGTCTGTCTGTCTGTCTGTCTGTCTGTCTGTCTGTCTGTCTGTCTGTCTGTCTGTCTGTCTGTCTGTCTCTCTCTCTCTCTCTCTCTCTCTCTCTCTCTCTCTCTCTCTCTCTCTCTCTCTCTCTCTCTCTCTCTCTCTCTCCCCCCCCCCCCTCTGTATCTCTTCTCTTCTTGTCTTTCTTTCTCTCTACTATTCACATATAAATGGTGGCCCAGAAATTTGTCAGAGCGCGGGTAAGCTTGGTGTGTAGTTTGTGTATATATTTCTACACAGAGCCTTCAGAAAGTAGCCCACCCCTTGACTTTGTTGTTGTTACAGTCTGAATTTAAAATGGATGACAGGTTGTGTCAATGGCCGTCACACAACACCCCAGAATGTCAAAATGGAATAATGTTTTTTTTTCTCCAAATAGTAACGGATTTTAAATTTGTACAAATTAATTAAAAATGAAAAGCTGAAATGTCTTGAGTCAATAAGTACTGTATGTGGACAGTATGTGGACACCCCTTCAAATGAGTGGATTGCTGACAGGTGTATAAAATCGACCACACAGCCGTGCAATCTCCATAGACAAACATTTGCAAAATGTTATTAAATGGAAACGTCTAGGAGCAACAACGGCTAAGCCGCAAAGTGGTAGGCCACACAGAATGGAACAACAGAGTACTGAGCTTCATGGGAGCTTCATGAAATAGGCCGAGCAGCCGCACACAAGCTTAAGATCACCATGCGCAATGCCAAGCGTCGGCTGGTGTAAAGTTCACCGCCACTGAACTCTGGAGCAGTGGAAACACGTTCTCTGGAGTGAGGAATCACGCTTTACCATCTGGCAGTCCGATGAACGCTACTTTTTGCATAGTGCCGACTGTAAAGTTTGGTGGAGGAGGAATAATGTTCTGGGGCTGTTTTTCATGGTTCGGGCCCCTTAGTTCCAGTGAAGGGAAATCTTAACTCTACAGCATACAATGACATTCTAGATGATTCTGTGCTAGAACAAGAGACTAGCGCTGCCTAGTACAGACCTAACACCCTGAATGACATTCTAGACTATTCTGTGCTTCCAACTTTGTGGCAACAGTTTGGGGAAGGCCCTTTCCTGTTTCAGCATGACAATGCCCCCGTGCACAAAGCGAGGTCCATACAGAAATGGTTTTGCCGAGATCAGTGTGGAAGAACTTGACTGGCCTGCACAACGCCCTGACCTCAACCCCATCAAACAAATTTGGGATGAATTGGAACGCCGACTGCGAGCCAGGCCTAATCGCTCAACATCAGTGCCCGACCTCACTAATGCTCTTGTGGCTGAATGGAAGCAAGTTCCCACTCCCGAAGAGTGGAGGCTGTTATAGCAGCAATGTTCCAACATCTAGTGGAAAGCCTTCCCAGAAGAGTGGAGGCTGTTATAGCAGCAATGTTCCAACATCTAGTGGAAAGCCTTCCCAGAAGAGTGGAGGCTGTTATAGCAGCAATGTTCCAACATCTAGTGGAAAGCCTTCCCAGAAGAGAGGAGGCTGTTACAGCAGCAATGTTCCAACATCTAGTGGAAAGCCTTCCCAGAAGAGTGGAGGCTGTTATAGCAGCAAAGGGGACCAACTCACTAATGGCCATGATTTTGGAATGAGATGTTGGACGCACAGGTTTTGGATGTAATTATCAATACACCCAGTCACTGCAAAGATACATGCATCCTTCCTAACTCAGTTGCCAGAGAGGAAGGAAACCACTCTTGTGAATGGTGACTTTAAAACAGTTATAGAGTTTAGTGGCTGTGGAGAAAACTGAGGATGGATCAACAACATTGTAGTTATTCCACAATATTAATTGACAGAGTGAAAATAAGGAAGCCTGTACAGAATAAAAATGTTCCAAAACATGCCTCCTATTTTCAACAAGGAACTAAAGTAAAACTGCAAGAAACGTGGCAAAGCAATTGACGTTTTTGTCCTGAATACAAAGTGTTGTTTGGGGCAAATCCAATACAACACATTACTGAGAATCACTTTCCATATTTTCAAGCATAGTGGTGGCTGCATCACGTTATTGGTATGCTTGTCATTGTTAACGATGAGGGAGTTTTTCAGGATAAAAAATAAACGTAATGGAGCTAAAGCACAAGCTAAATCCTAGAGGTAAACCTGGTTCAGTCTGCTTTCCACCAGACACTGGGAGATTAATTCACCCTTCAGCAGGACAATAACCTAAAACACAAGGTCAAATCTACGCTGAAGTTGCTTACCAAGAAGACAGTGAATGTTCCTGAGAAGCAGAGTTACAGTTTTGACTCAAATCTACATCTGTGGAAAGACCCTGAAAATGGTTGTCTAGCAATGATCACACAACCACTTTGACAGAGCCTGAAGAATTTTTAAAAATAATAATGGCCAAATGTTGCACAATCCAGGTGTGGAAAGCTCTTAGAGATTTACCCAGAAAGACTCACAGCTGTAATCGCCGTCAAAAAAGGTGCTTCTACAAAGAATTGACTCAGGGGTGTGAATACTTATGTAAATGTGATATTTCTGTATTTCATTTTCAATAAATGTTCTAACATTTCTCGAAACATGTTTTCAATTTGTCATTATGGGGTATTGTGTATAGATTGGTAACCATAAAAATCTATTTAATCAATTTTGAATTTAAATTGTAAGACAACTAAACGTGTAATAAGTCAAGGGGTATACTTTCTGTGTGTATATGTACACTACCAGTCAAAAGTTTGGACACACCTACTCATTCCAGGGTTTTTCTTTATTTGTACTATTTTCTACATTGTAGAATAATAGTGAAGACATCAAAACTATGAAATAACACATATGGAATCATGTAGTAACCAAAAAAGTGTTAAAGAAATCAAAATATATTTTATATTGGAGATTCTTCAAATAGCCACCCTTTGCCTTGATGACAGCACACTCTTGGCATTCTCTCAACCAGCTTCACCTGGAATGGTGTGTCCAAACCATTGACTGGTACTGTATGTATTTGTGTTGTAATACTCGGTGGTACTCTGTGTTGTGATGTTGTTGGTCTGAGCAACAATGTTATTGTTATTGTTGGTGTTGGTGTTGTTGTTATTGTTGTTCAGCGTTTTTCTATTCGTTTTAATTTCTATTCGTTTTAAAATGTTTTATTTTTAATGAATTCAGTTTAGTTTCAGTTAGTTTTCAGACTTGATTTAATACTTTTTATTCAGTTTTAGTTTTGAGGCAGTAATACTGTACATGAGGTGATCGTCAGATCAATGGTTAGTTTAGGTTTAAATGATAAAGTCTTTATCAATGGATTTTAAGTGAATAGCACTGAGAGGTGAAACACACATGGTGGAAGGAAACTATCGCCCGCTCATGTTTACACCAATCCAATGCTTCTCGACTTTAGTAGAAGAATCAGGTTAGCAACCTAGATCATTTTTTCCCTGTTAGCTGCAGAGAGATACCTGAAACATGGCCTTCTCCTGGCAGCATTTACCTGCCAGATTCAGTAACTAGACCCATCTGAAACATGGTCTTCTCCTGGCAGCATTTACCTGCCAGATTCAGTAACTAGACCCATCTGAAACATGGCCTTCTCCTGGCAGCATTTACCTGCCAGATTCAGTAACTAGACCCATCTGAAACATGGCCTCTCCTGGCAGCATTTACCTGCCAGATTCAGTAACTAGACCCATCTGAAACATGTTCTCCTCCTGTCTTCCAGAGCACCCTCAGCCAGAGCATCCGGCTACTGCAGAGGACAGCTAAGGAACTACCTGTGAGGACACACACACACACACACGCACACACACACACGCACACTCACACACACCCTAACTCACCTGTCTCTCTCTCTCTCAGGTGAAGGTGACTAACGTCCTTAGTGCCATCGACGAAGCAGAGTACCTCATCACACACAACGCTTCACGTGTGGTAAAACAGGTAAACACACACACACACACACAGACGGACGGACGGACGGACGGACAGACAGACAGACACTCTAAACAACCTCTCATTGTCCTGCAGGAGACAGATGTGTACATGCGGAGCCTGGTTGGATACTTCAGACAGTACACTGACTGGGTCAAAAACTCGGTAAGTTATCAAGTTAGAGTTATACAGTTTGGGGTCACTAGAAGGCCAGCATCCCAGAGTCGCCTCTTCACTGTTAACACTGAGACTGGTGTTGAGGACTTGTGAGGCGTCTGTTTCTCAAACTACAGACTCTAATGTACTTGTCCTCTTGCTCAGTTGTGCACCGGGGCCTCCCACTCCTCTTTCTATTCTGGTTAGAGCCAGTTTGCGCTGTTCTGTGAAGGGAGTAGTACACAGCGTTGTACGAGATCTTCAGTTTCTTGGCAATTTCTCGCATGGAATAGCCTTCATTTCTCAGAACAAGAATAGACTGACGAGTTTCAGAAGAAAGTTATTTGTTTCTGGCCATTTTGAGCCTGTAATCGAACCCAGAAATGCTGATGCTCCAGATACCCAACTAGTCTAAAGAAAGCCAGTTTTATTGCTTCTTCAATCAGCACAAGTATTCAGCTCTGCTAAAATAATTGCAAAATGGTTTTCTAATGATCAATACGGCCTTTTAAAATGATAAACTTGGATTAGCTATCACAACGTGCCATTGGAACACAGGAGTGATGGTTGCTGATAATGGGCCTCTGTACGCCTATGTAGATATTCCATTAAAAATCAGCCGTTTCCAGCTACAATAGTCATTTACAACATTAACAATGTCTACACTGTATTTCTGATCAATTTGATGTTATTTTAATGGACATTTAATGGGTTTTCTTTCAAAAACAAGGACGTTTCTAAGTGACCCCAAACCTTTGAATGGTAGTGTGTGTATTTATATATGTATATACTATTCAGTTAAAGTCAGAAGTTTACATACACCTTAGCCAAATACATTTAAACTCAGTTTTTCACAATTCCTGACATTTAATCCAAGTAAAAATTCCCTATTTTAGGTCAGTTAGGGATCACCACTTTATTTTCAGAATGTGAAATGTCAGAATAATAGTAGAGAGAATGATTTATTTCAGCTTTTATTTCTTCCATCACATTCCCAGTGGGTCAGAAGTTTACATACACTGAATTAGTATTTGGTAGCATTGCCTTTAAATTGTTTAACTTGGGTCAAACGTTTCGGGTAGCCTTCCACAAGCTTCCCACAATAAGTTGGGTGAATTTTGGCCCATTCCTCCTGACAGAGCTGGTGTAACTGAGTCAGGTTTGTAGGCCTCCTTGCTCGCAAACGCTTTTTCTACGGGATTGAGGTCAGGGCTTTGTGATGGCCATTCCAATACCTTGACTTTGTTGTCCTTAAGCCATTTTGCCACAACTTTTATAAGTATGCCTGGGTTCATTGTCCATTTGGAAGACCCATTTGCGACCAAGCATTAACTTCCTGACTGATATATCCACATATTTTTCCTTTCTCATGATGCCATCTATTATGTGAAGTGCACCAGTCCCTCCTGCAGCAAAGCACCCCCACAACATGATGCTGCCACCCCCGTGCCTTCAGTCAGTCCTAACCTCTCCTCCAGTCCTAACCTCTCCTCCATAATGTTTAACCAATGATGTAATGTCTGTGTCCTAGCTGACAGCGGAGGTGGCTCAGTGTAATGTCTGTGTGTGTAATGTCTGTGTGTGTCTGTCTGTGTGTCCTAGCTGACAGCGGAGGTGGCTCAGTGTAATGTCTGTGTGTGTAATGTCTGTGTGTGTAATGTCTGTGTGTGTCTGTGTGTCCTAGCTGACAGCGGAGGTGGCTCAGTGTAATGTCTGTGTGTGTAATGTCTGTGTGTGTAATGTCTATGTCTGTCTGTGTCCTAGCTGACAGCGGAGGTGGCTCAGTGTAATGTCTGTGTGTGTAATGTCTATGTCTGTGTGTGTCCTAGCTGACAGCGGAGGTGGCTCAGTGTAAACCCATCAGTAACATCATTGACTCCATGGAGATAGTAGCCTGCAGCTTCATAGTCGACTCAGTGGTAAGATACACAGGAGCTGTCTGTCTGTGTGAGTCGGTATGTGCTGTGTGTGTGTGTGTGTGTGTGTGTGAGTGTGTGTGTGTGTGTGTGTGTGTGTGTGTCGGTGTGTGTGTGTGTGTTGGTATGTGCTGTGTTTGTGTGTTGGTGTGTGCTGTGTGTATCGGAGTGTGCTGTTTGTTTGTGTGTGTGTGTGTGTGTCGGTATGTGCTGTGTGTGTGTGTGTTTGTGTGTTGGTATGTGCTATGTGTGTGTGTGTTTGTGTGTCGGTATGTGCTGTGTGTGTGTCGGTATGTGCTGTGTGTGTGTGTGTCGGTATGTGCTGTGTGTGTGTCGGTATGTGCTGTGTGTGTGTGTGTTTGTGTGTTGGTATGTGCTATGTGTGTGTGTGTTTGTGTGTCGGTATGTGCTGTGTGTGTGTCGGTATGTGCTGTGTGTGTGTGTGTCGGTATGTGCTGTGTGTGTGTCGGTATGTGCTGTGTGTGTGTCGGTATGTGCTGTGTGTGTGTCGGTATGTGCTGTGTGTGTGTCGGAATGTGCTGTGTGTGTGTGTGCATTCCTTGTTGTATGTGAACAGTTTGTGTGTGTTGTAGAACACGTTCTGGTTTGGTCTGGGTTAAGGTAATACCTCTCTGTGTTGTAGAACAGGTTCTGGTTAGGTCTGGGTTAAGGTAATACCTCTCTGTGTTGTAGAACACGTTCTGGTTCGGTCTGGGTTAAGGTAATACCTCTCTGTGTTGTAGAACACGTTCTGGTTCGGTCTGGGTTAAGGTAATACCTCTCTGTGTTGTAGAACACGTTCTGGTTCGGTCTGGGTGGTTGCTGTGTGTTCCTGGTTCCCAGCATCATCCTGTCAGTCAAACTGGCCAAGTACTACAGGAGGATGGATACGGAGGATGTGTTTGAAGAGTAGGTATACACACACACACACACACACACACACACACACACACACACACACACACACACACACACACACACACACACACACACACACACACACACACACACACACACACGTATAAAGAGACACACTTCTGTAGTGGCTATTTTCTAGTTTTGAAAACCCGATCCAGTGACTAGGTTCTGGTTTTGATGACCATAAAGGGAAAACGACAGCGTGGGTCCTCTTCACGCCAGACAACTCTCCATAACAAATCACGAGGCAGACACGCCAGAACGTTGCGATTCCGAATCAAAGTTTGCAGGCAACACGTTTTTGCAGTGGTTTTAGTGAAGGTAGATGATGCAAACGTACCACTTGCTAAATGCCCTCATTAAATATAACCTGATCTCCATCTCCACCGTATTTAGTGTTTTATTTAACAGGTAGTGACGTAGGTCCTCTATCTCAGAAGAGTCAAGTGAAACCAGACCCGAGTCACTGATTCTTAGGGTCGTTTAAAAAACAACGATATAACATCTAGCTACCTTTCCCCTGTAGTTAGAACAATGTTATGACTACAACTACTGTTTCCTGAAGGAGGGAAACGAGGTACAACACAACTATTGGGAGTCTCGCGGCTTTGTTTGATGAACTAAAATCACTCCAGACAAGGCCAATGAACTCTGCACCTTACTGGAAGGCCCCCCTTCCTAGGTGATAATCCTTCAGTACCGCTCTTCACCGAGCCAAGAACCGGGCGGCGTGGGGGCCGAACAGGTACCAGAGTCATAATGGTACGTTCCCTGTCAGTCGGGTCAGCTCGGTACTCATTTCCCTCCTTCAGGGATCAGTAGTTAGAGTCATAATGGTACGTTCCCTGTCAGTCGGGTCAGCTCGGTACTCATTTCCCTCCTTCAGGGATCAGTAGTTAGAGTCATAATGGTACGTTCCCTGTCAGTCGGGTCAGCTCGGTACTCATTTCCCTCCTTCAGGGATCAGTAGTTAGAGTCATAATGGTACGTTCCCTGTCAGTCGGGTCAGCTCGGTACTCATTTCCCTCCTTCAGAGATCAGTAGTTAGAGTCATAATGGTACGTTCCCTGTCAGTCGGGTCAGCTCGGTACTCATTTCCCTCCTTCAGGGATCAGTAGTTAGAGTCATAATGGTACGTTCCCTGTCAGTCGGGTCAGCTCGGTACTCATTTCCCTCCTTCAGAGATCAGTAGTTAGAGTCATAATGGTACGTTCCCTGTCAGTCGGGTCAGCTCGGTACTCATTTCCCTCCTTCAGGGATCAGTAGTTAGAGTCATAATGGTACGTTCCCTGTCAGTCGGGTTAGCTCGGTACTCATTTCCCTCCTTCAGAGATCAGTAGTTAGAGTCATAATGTTACGTTCCCTGATCTTAAGCTTGTGTGCGGCTGCCATGGAAACCCATTTCATGAAGCTCCCGACAAACTTGTGCTGACGTTGCTTCCAGAGGCAGTTTGCAACCGACAACGGATGATTTTACCCGCTACACGCTGCAGCGCTCGCAGGTCCCATTCTGTGAGCTTGTGTGGTCTACCACTTGTCAATGTTTGTCTATGGAGATTGCACGGCTGTGTGCTCGATTTTATACACCTGTCAGCAACGGGTGTGTCTGAAATAGCCGAATCCACTAATTTGAAGGGGTGTCCACATACTTTTGTATATATGGTGTATAATCATGCCCCAAGCCCATCGCAATGGATACCAGCCCGCAGACCTCTCAGGGCCCAAGCCATCAGACCCCAAATCTCTGGCTGTCAGATTGGACCTCTCAGGGCCCAAGCCATCAGACCCCAAATCTCTGGCTGTCAGATTGGACCTCTCAGGGCCCAAGCCATCAGACCCCAAATCTCTGGCTGTCAGATTGGACCTCTCAGGGCCCAAGCCATCAGACCCCAAATCTCTGGCTATCAGATTGGACCTCTCAGGGCCCAAGCCATCAGACCCCAAACTCTGGCTGTCAGATCGGACCTCTCAGGGCCCAAGCCATCAGACCCCAAATCTCTGGCTGTCAGATTGGACCTGTCAGGGCCCAAGCCCACGGACCCCAAATCTCTGGCTGTCAGATTGGACCTGTCAGGGCCCAAGCCCACGGACCCCAAATCTCTGGCTGTCAGATTGGACCTGTCAGGGCCCAAGCCCACGGACCCCAAATCTCTGGCTATCAGATTGGACCTGTCAGGGCCCAAGCCCACGGACCCCAAATCTCTGGCTGTCAGATTGGACCTGTCAGGGCCCAAGCCCACGGACCCCAAATCTCTGGCTGTCAGATTGGACCTGTCAGGGCCCAAATCTCTGGCCGAGGTGCCAAACCTGCCCGTGTACCTGGGATAACCTATCCATGGGATAATCAATCCCTGCGTAGTGGGAGTTGCCACAGGACCCCACCACAACAGGTGAACGATCTTCTCAAATCAAGGTTGCTTGGACCAACGGGGAGCCACAAGAGTCAACAGCAAGCCCCTGAGGCGCACCCTCTCCAACGTGGGCTGAATCAGCTTCACGGGGGGGAAATTCATAAAGAAGGATCGGAGGCCAGCAAAGTGCTCGACTCCCTCGTCGAGAAAAACAGACGACAGTGCAAGTTTTATTGCGATGTGTAAAGATCTATGTCGTCCCTGCCGAACATTTCCCTTATCTGGGAGACAACCCAGGGGTATAGCCTCCACCTGGATAAAAGATCTGCACCTAAGTTGAGGCAAACCCTGAGGTAAACCCCGAGGCGTTTGCTGAGGGAATGTAGGTCTAGGATGGGACGCACAGTCCTCTCCCTTTTCGGAACCAGGAAATACCGGCTACACCAGCCGTCTTGGATCTTCAAGCCTGCTTCTGGAGACGGGAGGATATTTCCTCCCTCAAAACGGGCGCTGAAGCCCCGGGAACAGTCGGCCTGATGACGCTGCAGAAGCGTGGAGGGACGAACAACAGGTTGTAGCCTGTACACCGACATCACTGTTCACAAAACCTAACGTAGTAGGTATAAAAAAAAGAACGCCTGAAACTAGATTCCCTACGTACTGGTTTTGACGAGAAGAAAATTAACTGTCGGGGGAGGTTCTGTTCTGTTCAACCAATCCAGTAAATGAGGAGGAGGAGCCTTGGAGTGTTGTCTTGTTAATGTCCAAAAGCAGAAGTCACGTCATAGGCTCTCTCTCCATTTCCCCTGAAAACCCGGAACATCTGGCTTTTGGGGACTCTGCAGAGGCTACTATTTGTATGATCCAGGGCGACACTGCGTCTACCCACCATTGGTCAGAGCAGACAGCGAGCCTCCCGTGACTCTGAAGGGGCGGGACACCACTTTGTGGACTGGGAGAGATTGGAATTGGAAAAATAACCACCACTCTTGACAACTGTGTTTCTGAACATGGAGAAGGGACACTTTTCATTGAACTCACATGCAGGAGACAGACGTTTTGAAACCCGTAAACACTGCGGAACTCAGGGTTGAAAAAACTGTAATGTGCCATGGTTTGCCTGAAGCCCGGCCCACTCTGGGTACCAGGGCTCAGTGATCAGTGACGTACCCTGATTGGCCACATGGGGGTACTGTTGTCACAACGAGCCTCACTCGGTTAAGGCGGTAAGACATGTTCCGGTAACCGGCTGGCACCCAGCACTGGACCGCTCGCATGTAAAATAGACTCGGGGGGGAAAAAAACGTTATCGAGGTTACCCAACCGACCAGTCATAGGTACTGGCGAAAAAGCACCTTGTAACCTAGCAGGGAATGGGGCAGACAGCTCCGAAAAACAGATCCCTTCTGTTGTAACAGACGACTTGTAATTTAATCTAATTCCAAGGAATGAAAAGCATTGAGCTGGAGATACCGTCCAGCTCAATACTGATACTGTCCCCTAGTCTCCTAGTCCCCTAGTCTCCTGGTCTCCTAGTCTCCTAGTCCCCTAGTCTCCTAGTCCCCTAGTCTCCTAGTCTCCTAGTCCCAGTCCACTGCTACTGATACTGTATCCTAGTCCCCTAGTCTCCTAGCCCCTAGTCCCAGTCCACTGCTACTGATACTGTCCCCTAGTCCCCTAGTCCCCTAGTCTCCTAGTCCCCTAGTCTCCTAGTCCCCTAGTCTCCTAGTCCCCTAGTCTCAGTCCCCTAGTCCCCTAGTCTCCTAGTCCCAGTCCACTGCTACTGATACTGTCTCCTAGTCCCCTAGTCTCCTAGTCCCCTAGTCTCCTAGTCCCCTAGTCTCCTAGTCTCCTAGTCCCCTAGTCTCCTAGTCTCCTAGTCTCATAGTCCCAGTCCCCTAGTCTCCTAGTCTCCTAGTCCCCTAGTCTCCTAGTCTCCTAGTCCCCTAGTCTCCTAGTCCCCTAGTCTCCTAGTCCCCTAGTCCCCTAGTCTCCTAGTCTCCTAGTCTCCTAGTCTCATAGTCCCAGTCCCCTAGTCCCCTAGTCTCCTAGTCCCCTAGTCTCCTAGTCTCCTAGTCTCCTAGTCCCAGTCCACTACTACTGATACTGTCCCCTAGTCCCCTAGTCCCAGTCCACTACTACTGATACTGTCCCCTAGTCCCAGTCCACTACTACTGATACTGTCCCCTAGTCCCCTAGTCCCAGTCCACTGCTACTGATACTGTCTCCTAGTCCCAGTCCACTACTACTGATACTGTCTCCTAGTCCCCTAGTTCCCTAGTCCCAGTCCACTGCTACTGATACTGTCTCCTAGTCCCAGTCCACTGCTACTGATACTGTCTCCTAGTCCCCTAGTCCCAGTCCACTGCTACTGATACTGTCCCCTAGTCCCAGTCCACTGCTACTGATACTGTCTCCTAGTCCCAGTCCACTACTACTGATACTGTCTCCTAGTCCCCTAGTTCCCTAGTCCCAGTCCACTGCTACTGATACTGTCTCCTAGTCCCAGTCCACTGCTACTGATACTGTCTCCTAGTCCCCTAGTCCCAGTCCACTGCTACTGATACTGTCCCCTAGTCCCAGTCCACTGCTACTGATACTGTCCCCTAGTCCCAGTCTACTACTACTGATACTGTCTCCTAGTCCCAGTCCACTGCTACTGATACTGTCCCCATGTCCCAGTCCACTGCTACTGATACTGTCCCATAGTCCCAGTCCACTGCTACTGATACTGTCCCCTAGTCCCAGTCTACTACTACTGATACTGTCTCCTAGTCCCAGTCCACTGCTACTGATACTGTCCTCTAGTCCCAGTCCACTGCTACTGATACTGTCCCCATGTCCCAGTCCACTACTACTGATACTGTCTCCTAGTCCCAGTCCACTGCTACTGATACTGTCCCCTAGTCCCAGTCCACTGCTACTGATACTGTCCTCTAGTCCCAGTCCACTGCTACTGATACTGTCCCCATGTCCCAGTCCACTGCTACTGATACTGTCCTCTAGTCCCAGTCCACTACTACTGATACTGTCCCCATGTCCCAGTCCACTACTACTGATACTGTCCCCATGTCCCAGTCCACTACTACTGACACTGTCCCCTAGTCCCAGTCCACTGCTACTGATACTGTCCCCATGTCCCAGTCCACTGCTACTGATACTGTCCTCTAGTCCCAGTCCACTGCTACTGATACTGTCCCCTAGTCCCAGTCTACTACTACTGATACTGTCTCCTAGTCCCAGTCCACTGCTACTGATACTGTCCCCATGTCCCAGTCCACTGCTACTGATACTGTCCCATAGTCCCAGTCCACTGCTACTGATACTGTCCCCTAGTCCCAGTCTACTACTACTGATACTGTCTCCTAGTCCCAGTCCACTGCTACTGATACTGTCCTCTAGTCCCAGTCCACTACTACTGATACTGTCCCCTAGTCCCCTAGTCCCAGTCCACTGCTACTGATACTGTCTCCTAGTCCCAGTCCACTACTACTGATACTGTCTCCTAGTCCCCTAGTTCCCTAGTCCCAGTCCACTGCTACTGATACTGTCTCCTAGTCCCAGTCCACTGCTACTGATACTGTCTCCTAGTCCCCTAGTCCCAGTCCACTGCTACTGATACTGTCCCCTAGTCCCAGTCCACTGCTACTGATACTGTCTCCTAGTCCCAGTCCACTACTACTGATACTGTCTCCTAGTCCCCTAGTTCCCTAGTCCCAGTCCACTGCTACTGATACTGTCTCCTAGTCCCAGTCCACTGCTACTGATACTGTCTCCTAGTCCCCTAGTCCCAGTCCACTGCTACTGATACTGTCCCCTAGTCCCAGTCCACTGCTACTGATACTGTCCCCTAGTCCCAGTCTACTACTACTGATACTGTCTCCTAGTCCCAGTCCACTGCTACTGATACTGTCCCCATGTCCCAGTCCACTGCTACTGATACTGTCCCATAGTCCCAGTCCACTGCTACTGATACTGTCCCCTAGTCCCAGTCTACTACTACTGATACTGTCTCCTAGTCCCAGTCCACTGCTACTGATACTGTCCTCTAGTCCCAGTCCACTGCTACTGATACTGTCCCCATGTCCCAGTCCACTACTACTGATACTGTCTCCTAGTCCCAGTCCACTGCTACTGATACTGTCCCCTAGTCCCAGTCCACTGCTACTGATACTGTCCTCTAGTCCCAGTCCACTGCTACTGATACTGTCCCCATGTCCCAGTCCACTGCTACTGATACTGTCCTCTAGTCCCAGTCCACTACTACTGATACTGTCCCCATGTCCCAGTCCACTACTACTGATACTGTCCCCATGTCCCAGTCCACTACTACTGACACTGTCCCCTAGTCCCAGTCCACTGCTACTGATACTGTCCCCATGTCCCAGTCCACTGCTACTGATACTGTCCTCTAGTCCCAGTCCACTGCTACTGATACTGTCCCCTAGTCCCAGTCTACTACTACTGATACTGTCTCCTAGTCCCAGTCCACTGCTACTGATACTGTCCCCATGTCCCAGTCCACTGCTACTGATACTGTCCCATAGTCCCAGTCCACTGCTACTGATACTGTCCCCTAGTCCCAGTCTACTACTACTGATACTGTCTCCTAGTCCCAGTCCACTGCTACTGATACTGTCCTCTAGTCCCAGTCCACTGCTACTGATACTGTCCCCATGTCCCAGTCCACTACTACTGATACTGTCTCCTAGTCCCAGTCCACTGCTACTGATACTGTCCCCTAGTCCCAGTCCACTGCTACTGATACTGTCCTCTAGTCCCAGTCCACTGCTACTGATACTGTCCCCATGTCCCAGTCCACTGCTACTGATACTGTCCTCTAGTCCCAGTCCACTACTACTGATACTGTCCCCATGTCCCAGTCCACTACTACTGATACTGTCCCCATGTCCCAGTCCACTACTACTGATACTGTCCCCTAGTCCCAGTCCACTGCTACTGATACTGTCCCCATGTCCCAGTCCACTGCTACTGATACTGTCCTCTAGTCCCAGTCCACTGCTACTGATACTGTCCCCTAGTCCCAGTCCACTACTACTGATACTGTCCTCTAGTCCCAGTCCACTGCTACTGATACTGTCCCCTAGTCCCCTAGTCCTTTAGTCCTTTAGTCCTTTCGTCCCCTAGTCTCCTAGTCTCCTAGTCTCCTAGTCTCCTAGTCTCCTAGTCCCCTAGTCTCCTAGTCTCCTAGTCTCCTAGTCTCCTAGTCTCCTAGTCCCCTAGTCTCCTAGTCTCCTAGTCTCCTAGTCTCCTAGTCTCCTAGTCTCCTAGTCCCCTAGTCTCCTAGTCTCCTAGTCCCCTAGTCTCCTAGTCTCCTAGTCTCCTAGTCTCCTAGTCCCACACAAACTAATTAGAGCAAGAGCACCACGAAGCATCTCTTCTGTCCTTCTCTTTCTGTCATTGGTCTCTCGTTTATTCTTTCTCTCCTCCTCTCTTCTCTCCTCTCTCCTCTCCTACTCTCCTCTCTCTCCTCCCCTCCTCCTCTCCTCTCTCCTCCTATCCTCCTCCTCTCCTCTCTCCTCCTATCCTACTCTCCTCTCTCCTCCTCCCCTCTCCTCCTCCCCTCCTCTCTCCCTCCCTCCCTCCTTGTGTATTTTGATGCTGTCAATAATGTTAAATGTTCTGTTCTCTTCCTCAGGGGCTGAAAACTGGTAGAGAAACCAAGGTGGGAAAGAGAAAGAGAACAAAACAAGAAGACAGAACTCTGCTGATCTCAGAGTGACCACAACAAACCCTCATCTGATTGGACAAAGGACCTTAGCTGCCAGCCAATTACAGGAGCCCAAATGATGCCCTGTACGTTCCATCGCCCAATCACAACACTAGTTCTGTCTGACATCACCATAGTTTCTGAACGTTTCACCCGTGTGAACATGTTGGTGGATTATTTCTATATAGTTGATTTGATCAGAGTTATTATAGACAAGAGTTCTGTTTGTTTCTACTGGAACCACTGACTCTCAATGACGTGTACATTTTATACGCTTTCAACACCTTTGAAAGTTTTATATATTTTTTAATATAATATGTTAGCATGTTAGTGGACGCTAGCTACCAAACCATGTTAGCAGACACTAGCTAAAAAAAACATGTTAGCATGTTAGCAGACACTAGCTAAAAAAAACATGTTAGCATGTTAGCTAGCGGACGCTAGCTGCTTGTCGTTTGACAGCTGTAACCATCGCATTGACGCAGCTTTGTTGTCACGGCGGTGATGTCACGGCTGTGATGTCATTCTGTGATGTTTATCGGTGATGTCAGGACTGTGATGTCACGGCTGATGTCACTGCAGTCTCTGAATCTGTGAATAAAGACTTCAGTTCGCTGAGTTATCCCGTCTCCACTGTCTTTCATCCTGCTGTCTGTCTGTCCGTCCATCTATACATAAACTCAGCAACAACAACAAAAAACGTCCTCTCACTGTCAACTGCATTTATTTTCAGAAAACTTAACATGTGTAAATTTTTGTATGAACATAACAAGATTCAACAACTGAGACATAAACTGAACAAGTTCCACAGACATGTGACTAACATAAATTGAATAATGTGTCCCTGAACAAAGGGGGGGTCAACATCAAAAGTAACAGTCAGTATGTGGTGTGGCCACCAGCTGCATTAAGTACTGCAGTGCATCTCCTCCTCATGGACTGCACCAGATTTGCCCGTTCTTACCTTGAGATGTTACCCCACTCTTCCACCAAGGCACATGCAAATGTCCCAGACATTTCTGGGGGGGGAATGGCCCTAGTCCTCACCCTCCGATCCAACAGGTCCCGAACTTGCTCAATGGGATTGAGATCCGGGCTCTTCGCTGGCCATGGCAGAACACTGACATTCCTGTCTTGCAGGAAATCACGCACAGAACGAGCAGTATGGCTGGTGGCATTGTCATGCTGGAGGGTCATGTCAGGATGAGCCTGCAGGAAGGGCACCACGAGGGAGGAGGATGTCTTCCCTGTAACGCACAGTGTTGAGATTGCAATGACAACAAGCTCAGTCCGATGATGCAGTGACACACCGCCCCAGACCATGATGGACCCTCCACCTCCAAATCGATCCCGCTCCAGAGTACAGGCCTCGGTGTAACGCTCATTCCTTCGATGATAAACGCGAATCGGACCATCACCCCTGGTGAGACAAAACCGCGACTCGTCAGTGAAGAGCACTTTTTTGCCAGTCCTGTCTGGTCCAGCGACGGTGGGTTTGTGCCCATAGGCGACATTGTTGCCGGTGATGTCTGGTGAGGACCTGCCTTACAACAGGCCTACAAGCCCTCAGTCCAGCCTCTCTCAGCCTATTGCGGACAGTCTGAGCACTGATGGAGGGATTGTGCGTTCCTGGTGTAACTCGGGCAGTTGTTGTTGCCATCCTGTACCTGTCCCGCAGGTGTGATGTTCGGATGTCCCGATCCTGTGCAGGTGTTTTTACACGTGGTCTGCCACTGCGAGGATGATCAGCTGTCCGTCCTGTCTCCCTGTAGCGCTGTCTTAGGCGTCTCACAGTACGGACATTGCAATTTATTGCCCTGTCCACATCTGCAGTCCTCATGCATTTTATTATATGTACAGTTGAAGTCGGAAGATTAATTAAAATTCCCTGTCTCAGGTCAGTTAGGATCACCGTGGCCCGCAACACCGCTCGACTTAACAACCGCATCGTATCTGGGTTTTATTATATCCGTCTCTCGGGGGAAAATGAGATTGATCAGAGTACTACCGTTGATAGATAAACACGTTGGGAAGGTTTGTCTTAACCTGTCGCATAAACTGTTACGTCATTAGTAACCGACTCCAGCTGTCTGTTTTCTTCTTTGAATTTTTCAGTTTGAAGAAATTGAACTCTGTCGACGGGTTTGCCGAAACAATACCAAATGAATCTCCACAGAAACCAAACCACTGAACATTTTGGATTCTTATTTATTAACTTAACTTTCATATATATATATATACACACATATTAGATGAACACATACATTTGAAGTCGGAAGTTTACATACACCTTAGCCAAATACATTTAAACTCAGTTTTTCACAATTCCTGACGTTTAATCCTAGTAAAAATTCCCTATTTTAGGTCAGTTAGGATCACCACTTTATTTTAAGAATGTGAAATGTCAGAATAATAGTAGAGAGAATGATTTATTTCAGCTTTTAATTTCTTTCATCACATTCCCAGTGGGTCAGACGTTTACATACACTCAATTAGTATTTGGGAGCATTGCTTTTAAATTGTTTAACTTGGGTAAAACGTTTCAGGTAGCCTTCCACAAGCTTCCCACAATACGTTGTGCCCATTCCTCCTGACAGAGCTGGTGTAACTGAGTCAGGTTTGTAGGCCTCCTTGCTCGCACACTCTTTTTCAGTTCTGCCCACACATTTTCTATAGGGTTGAGGTCAGGGCTTTGTGATGGCCACTCCGATACCTTGACTTTGTTATATTAAAATACAGGCCAGGTATGTTATAATACAGGTCAGGTCTATTATAATACACACCAGGTCTATTATAATACAGGCCAGGTCTATTATAATACAGACCAGGTCTATTATAATACAGACCAGTTATAATATAATACAGGTCTTGTCTACAGGTCATGTCTATTATAATACAGGTCAGGTCTATTATAATACAGCCCAGGTCTATTATAATACAGGTCAGGTCTATTATAATACAGCGTAGTTATATTATAATACAGGTCAGGTCTATTATAATACAGGCCAGGTCTATTATAATACAGACCAGGTCTATTATAATACAGGCCAGGTCTATTATAGTACAGGACAGGTCTACAGACCACGTCTATTATAATACAGGCCAGGTCTATTATAGTACAGGACAGGTCTGCAGATCAGGTCTATTATAATACAGACCAGGTCTATTATAATACAGGCCAGGTCTGTTATAATACAGGTCAGGTATATTATAATATAGGTCAGGTCTATTATAAAACAGGCCAGGTCTATTATAATACAGGCTATGTCTATTATAATACAGGTCAGGTCTAATATAATACAGACCAGGTCTATAATAATACCGAACAGATCTATTATAATATAGGCCAGGTCTATTATAATACAGGCCTGGTCTGTTATAATACAGGCCTGGTCTGTTATAATACAGGTCAGGTCTATTATAATACAGGCCAGGTCTATTATAATACAGGCCAGGTATGTTATAATACAGGTCAGGTCTATTATAATACAGGCCAGGTCTGTTATAATATAGGTCAGGTCTATTATATTACAGACAAGGTATATTATAATACAGGCCAAGTCTATTATAGTACAGGTCAGGTCTATTATAATACAGCCCAGTTATATTATAATACAGGTCAGGTCTATTATAATACAGGCCAGGTCTATTATAATACAGGCAATGTCTATTATAATACAGACCAGGTTTATTATAACACAGACCAGGTCTATTATAATACAGGTCAGGTCTATTATAATACAGGCCAGGTCTATTATAGTACAGGACAGGTCTACAGACCATGTCTATTATAATACAGGCCAGGTCTATTATAGTACAGGCCAGGTCTATTATAGTACAGGCCAGGTCTATTATAATACAGCCCAGTTATATTATAATACAGGTCAGGTCTATTATAATACAGGCCAGGTCTGTTATAATACAGGTCAGGTATATTATAATATAGGTCAGGTCTATTATAAAACAGGCCAGGTCTATTATAATACAGGCTATGTCTATTATAATACAGGTCAGTTATATTATAATAAAGGCCAGGTCTATTATAGTACAGGACAAGTCTATTATAGTACAGGCCAGGTCTATTATAATACAGCCCAGTTATATTATAATACAGGTCAGGTCTATTATAATACAGGCCAGGTCTGTTATAATACAGGTCAGGTATATTATAATATAGGTCAGGTCTATTATAAAACAGGCCAGGTCTATTATAATACAGGCTATGTCTATTATAATACAGGTCAGGTCTAATATAATACAGACCAGGTCTATAATAATACCGAACAGATCTATTATAATATAGGCCAGGTCTGTTATAATACAGGCCTGGTCTGTTATAATACAGGTCAGGTCTATTATAATACAGGCCAGGTCTATTATAATACAGGCCAGGTATGTTATAATACAGGTCAGGTCTATTATAATACAGGCCAGGTCTGTTATAATATAGGTCAGGTCTATTATATTACAGACAAGGTATATTATAATACAGGCCAGGTCTGTTATAATACAGACCAGGTCTATTATAATACAGGCCAAGTCTATTATAGTACAGGTCAGGTCTATTATAATACAGCCCAGTTATATTATAATACAGGTCAGGTCTATTATAATACAGGCCAGGTCTATTATAATACAGGCAAGGTCTATTATAATACAGACCAGGTTTATTATAATACAGACCAGGTCTATTATAATACAGGTCAGGTCTATTATAATACAGGCCAGGTCTATTATAATACAGGACAGGTCTATTATAGTACAGGACAGGTCTAATATAATACAGGCCAGGTCTATTATAATACAGGTCAGGTCTATTATAATACAGGTCAGGTCTATTATAATACAGGCCAGGTCTATTATAGTACAGGACAGGTCTACAGACCATGTCTATTATAATACAGGCCAGGTCTATTATAGTACAGGTCAGTTATATTATAATAAAGGTCGGGTCTATTATAATACAGGTCAGGTCTATTATAATACAGGCCAGGTGTATTATAATACAGGCATAGGTCTATTATAATACAGGCCAGGTCTATTATAGTACAGGACAGGTCTACAGACCACGTCTATTATAATACAGGCCAGGTCTATTATAGTACAGGACAGGTCTGCAGATCAGGTCTATTATAATACAGACCAGGTCTATTATAATACAGGACAGGTCTATTATAGTACAGGACAGGTCTACAGACCACGTCTATTATAATACAGGCAAGGTCTATTATAGTACAGGACAGGTCTGCAGATCAGGTCTATTATAATACAGACCAGGTCTATTATAATACAGACCAGGTCTATTATAATACAGGCCAGGTCTATTATAGTACAGGACAGGTCTATTATAGTACAGGACAGGTCTGCAGATCAGGTCTATTATAATACAGACCAGGTCTATTATAATACAGGCCAGGTCTGTTATAATACAGGTCAGGTATATTATAATATAGGTCAGGTCTATTATAAAACAGGCCAGGTCTATTATAATACAGGCTATGTCTATTATAATACAGGTCAGGTCTAATATAATACAGACCAGGTCTATAATAATACCGAACAGATCTATTATAATATAGGCCAGGTCTATTATAATACAGGCCTGGTCTGTTATAATACAGGCCTGGTCTGTTATAATACAGGTCAGGTCTATTATAATACAGGCCAGGTCTATTATAATACAGGCCAGGTATGTTATAATACAGGTCAGGTCTATTATAATACAGGCCAGGTCTGTTATAATATAGGTCAGGTCTATTATATTACAGACAAGGTATATTATAATACAGGCCAAGTCTATTATAGTACAGGTCAGGTCTATTATAATACAGGCCAGGTGTATTATAATACAGGCATAGGTCTATTATAATACAGGCCAGGTCTATTATAGCACAGGACAAGTCTATTATAGTACAGGTCAGGTCTATTATAATACAGCCCAGTTATATTATAATACAGGTCAGGTCTATTATAATACAGGCCAGGTCTATTATAATACAGGCAAGGTCTATTATAATACAGACCAGGTCTATTATAATACAGACCAGGTTTATTATAATACAGACCAGGTCTATTATTGTACAGGTCAGTTATATTATAATAAAGGTCAGGTCTATTATAATACAGGTCAGGTCTATTATAATACAGGCCAGGTGTATTATAATACAGGCATAGGTCTATTATAATACAGGCCAGGTCTATTATAGTACAGGACAGGTCTACAGACCACGTCTATTATAATACAGGCCAGGTCTATTATAGTACAGGACAGGTCTGCAGATCAGGTCTATTATAATACAGACCAGGTCTATTATAATACAGGACAGGTCTATTATAGTACAGGACAGGTCTACAGACCACGTCTATTATAATACAGGCCAGGTCTATTATAGTACAGGACAGGTCTGCAGATCAGGTCTATTATAATACAGACCAGGTCTATTATAATACAGACCAGGTCTATTATAATACAGGCCAGGTCTATTATAGTACAGGACAGGTCTACAGACCACGTCTATTATAATACAGGCCAGGTCTATTATAGTACAGGACAGGTCTGCAGATCAGGTCTATTATAATACAGACCAGGTCTATTATAATACAGGCCAGGTCTAATATAATACAGGTCAGGTATATTATAATATAGGTCAGGTCTATTATACAACAGGCCAGGTCTATTATAATACAGGCTATGTCTATTATAATACAGGTCAGGTCTAATATAATACAGACCAGGTCTATAATAATACCGAACAGATCTATTATAATATAGGCCAGGTCTATTATAATACAGGCCTGGTCTGTTATAATACAGGCCTGGTCTGTTATAATACAGGTCAGGTCTATTATAATACAGGCCAGGTCTATTATAATACAGGCCAGGTATGTTATAATACAGGCCAGGTCTGTTATAATATAGGTCAGGTCTATTATATTACAGACAAGGTATATTATAATACAGGTCAGGTCTGTTATAATACAGACCAGGTCTATTATAATACAGGCCAAGTCTATTATAGTACAGGTCAGGTCTATTATAATACAGGCCAGGTGTATTATAATACAGGCCAGGTCTATTATAATACAGGACAGGTCTATTATAGTACAGGACAAGTCTATTATAGTACAGGTCAGGTCTATTATAATACAGGCCAGGTGTATTATAATACAGGCATAGGTCTATTATAATACAGGCCAGGTCTATTATAGTACAGGACAGGTCTACAGACCACGTCTATTATAATACAGGCCAGGTCTATTATAGTACAGGACAGGTCTGCAGATCAGGTCTATTATAATACAGACCAGGTCTATTATAATACAGGCCAGGTCTGTTATAATACAGGTCAGGTATATTATAATATAGGTCAGGTCTATTATAAAACAGGCCAGGTCTATTATAATACAGGCTATGTCTATTATAATACAGGTCAGGTCTAATATAATACAGACCAGGTCTATAATAATACCGAACAGATCTATTATAATATAGGCCAGGTCTATTATAATACAGGCCTGGTCTGTTATAATACAGGCCTGGTCTGTTATAATACAGGCCAGGTCTATTATAATACAGGCCAGGTATGTTATAATACAGGTCAGGTCTATTATAATACAGGCCAGGTCTGTTATAATATAGGTCAGGTCTATTATATTACAGACAAGGTATATTATAATACAGGTCAGGTCTGTTATAATACAGACCAGGTCTATTATAATACAGGCCAAGTCTATTATAGTACAGGTCAGGTCTATTATAATACAGGCCAGGTGTATTATAATACAGGCAAGGTCTATTATAGTACAGGACAGGTCTATTATAGTACAGGACAAGTCTATTATAGTACAGGTCAGGTCTATTATAATACAGGCCAGGTGTATTATAATACAGGCATAGGTCTATTATAATATAGGCCAGGTCTATTATAGTACAGGACAGGTCTACAGACCACGTCTATTATAATACAGGCCAGGTCTATTATAGTACAGGACAGGTCTGCAGATCAGGTCTATTATAATACAGACCAGGTCTATTAAAATACAGACCAGGTCTATTATAATACAGGCCAGGTCTATTATAGTACAGGACAGGTCTACAGACCACGTCTATTATAATACAGGCCAGGTCTATTATAGTACAGGACAGGTCTGCAGATCAGGTCTATTATAATACAGACCAGGTCTATTATAATACAGGCCAGGTCTGTTATAATACAGGTCAGGTATATTATAATATAGGTCAGGTCTATTATAAAACAGGCCAGGTCTATTATAATACAGGCTATGTCTATAATAATACCGAACAGATCTATTATAATATAGGCCAGGTCTATTATAATACAGGCCTGGTCTGTTATAATACAGGCCTGGTCTGTTATAATACAGGTCAGGTCTATTATAATACAGGCCAGGTCTATTATAATACAGGCCAGGTATGTTATAATACAGGTCAGGTCTATTATAATACAGGCCAGGTCTGTTATAATATAGGTCAGGTATATTATAATACAGGTCAGGTCTATTATAATACAGGCCAGGTCTATTATAATACAGTCAATGTCTATTATAATACAGACCAGGTTTATTATAATACAGACCAGGTCTATTATAATACAGGTCAGGTATATTATAATACAGGCCAGGTCTATTATAATACAGGCCAGGTCTATTATAGTACAGGACAGGTCTACAGACCATGTCTATTATAATACAGGCCAGGTCTATTATAGTACAGGTCAGTTATATTATAATAAAGGTCAGGTCTATTATAATACAGGTCAGGTCTATTATAATACAGGCCAGGTGTATTATAATACAGGCATAGGTCTATTATAATACAGGCCAGGTCTATTATAGTACAGGACAGGTCTACAGACCGCGTCTATTATAATACAGGCCAGGTCTATTATAGTACAGGACAGGTCTGCAGATCAGGTCTATTATAATACAGACCAGGTCTATTATAATACAGGCCAGGTCTGTTATAATACAGGTCAGGTATATTATAATATAGGTCAGGTCTATTATAAAACTGGCCAGGTCTATTATAATACAGGCTAGGTCTATTATAATACAGGTCAGGTCTAATATAATACAGACCAGGTCTATTATAATACCGAACAGGTATATTATATTACAGGCCAGGTCTATTATAATACAGGCCAGGTCTGTTATAATACAGGCAAGGTCTAATATAATACAGGCCAGGTCTATTATAGTACAGGCCTGGTCTGTTATAATACAGGTCAGGTCTATTATAATACAGGCCAGGTCTATTATAATACAGGCCAGGTATGTTATAATACAGGTCAGGTCTATTATAATACAGGCCAGGTCTGTTCTAATACAGGTCATGTCTAATATATTACAGACCAGGTATATTATAATACAGGCCAGGTCTGTTATAATACAGACCAGGTCTATTATAATACAGGCAAAGTCTATTATAATACAGGTCAGGTCCATTATAATACAGCCCAGTTATATTATAATACAGGTCAGGTCTATTATAATACAGGCCAGGTCTATTATAATACAGGCAAGGTCTATTATAATACAGACCAGGTTTATTATAATACAGACCAGGTCTATTATAATACAGGTCAGGTCTATTATAATACAGGCCAGGTCTATTATAATACAGGCCAGGTCTATTATAGTACAGGACAGGTCTACAGACCATGTATATTATAATACAGGCCAGGTCTATTATAGTACAGGTCAGTTATATTATAATAAAGGTCAGGTCTATTATAATACAGGTCAGGTCTATTATAATACAGGCCAGGTCTATTATAGTACAGGACAGGTCTACAGACCATGTCTATTATAATACAGGCCAGGTCTATTATAATACAGGTCAGGTATATTATAATAAAGGTCAGGTCTATTATAATACAGGTCAGGTCTATTATAATACAGGCCAGGTCTATTATAATACAGGCATAGGTCTATTATAGTACAGGACAGGTCTACAGACCACGTCTATTAGAATACAGGCCAGGTCTATTATAGTACAGGACAGGTCTGCAGATCAGGTCTATTATAATACAAACCAGGTCTATTATAATACAGACCAGGTCTATTATAATACAGCCAGGTCTGTTATAATACAGGTCAGGTCTATTATAATACAGGCCAGGTCTGTTATAATACAGGTCAGGTGTATTATAATACAGGCCAGGTCTATTATAATACAGGCCAGGTCTATTATAATACAGGCCAAGTCTATTATAATACAGGTCAGGTCTAATATAATACAGACCAGGTCTATTATAATACCGAACAGGTCTATTATATTACAGGCCAGGTCTATTATAATACAGGCCAGGTCTATTATAATACAGGCCAGGTCTGTTATAATACAGACCAGGTCTGTTATAATACAGGCCAAGTCTATTAGAATACAGGTCAGGTCTATTATAATACAGCCCAGTTATATTATAATACAGGTCAGGTCTATTATAATACAGGCCAGGTCTATTATAATACAGGCAAGGTCTATTATAATACAGACCAGATTTATTATAATACAGACCAGGTCTATTATAATACAGGCCAGGTCTATTATAGTACAGGACAGGTCTGCAGATCAGGTCTATTATAATACAGGCCAGGTCTGTTATAATACAGGCCAGGTCTATTATAATACAGGCCAGGTCTATTATAGTACAGGACAGGTCTGCAGATCAGGTCTATTATAATACAGACCAGGTCTATTATAATACAGACCAGGTCTATTATAATACAGGCCAGGTGTATTATAGTACAGGACAGGTCTACAGACCACGTCTATTATAATACAGGCCAGGTCTATTATAGTACAGGACAGGTCTGCAGATCAGGTCTATTATAATACAGACCAGGTCTATTATAATACAGGCCAGGTCTGTTATAATACAGGTCAGGTATATTATAATATAGGTCAGGTCTATTATAAAACTGGCCAGGTCTATTATAATACAGGCTAGGTCTATTATAATACAGGTCAGGTCTAATATAATACAGACCAGGTCTATTATAATACCGAACAGGTATATTATATTACAGGCCAGGTCTATTATAATACAGGCCAGGTCTATTATAATACAGCCCAGTTATATAATAATACAGGTCAGGTCTATTATAATACAGGCCAGGTCTATTATAATACAGGCAAGGTCTATTATAATACAGACCAGGTTTATTATAATACAGAACAGGTCTATTATAATACAGGTCAGGTCTATTATAATACAGGTCAGGTCTATTATAGTACAGGTCAGTTATATTATAATAAAGGTCAGGTCTATTATAATACAGGTCAGGTCTATTATAATACAGGCCAGGTGTATTATAATACAGGCATAGGTCTATTATAATACAGGCCAGGTCTATTATAGTACAGGACAGGTCTACAGACCACGTCTATTATAATACAGGCCAGGTCTATTATAGTACAGGACAGGTCTGCAGATCAGGTCTATTATAATACAGGCCAGGTCTGTTATAATACAGGTCAGGTATATTATAATATAGGTCAGGTCTATTATAAAACTGGCCAGGTCTATTATAATACAGGCTAGGTCTATTATAATACAGGTCAGGTCTAATATAATACAGACCAGGTCTATTATAGTACAGGACAGGTCTGCAGATCAGGTCTATTATAATACAAACCAGGTCTATTATAATACAGACCAGGTCTATTATAATACAGCCAGGTCTGTTATAATACAGGTCAGGTCTATTATAATACAGGCCAGGTCTGTTATAATACAGGTCAGGTGTATTATAATACCGAACAGGTCTATTATATTACAGGCCAGGTCTATTATAATACAGGCCAGGTCTGTTATAATACAGGCAAGGTCTAATATAATACAGCCCAGTTATATTATAATACAGGCCTGGTCTGTTATAATACAGGCCAGGTCTATTATAATACAGGCAAGGTCTATTATAATACAGACCAGGTTTATTATAATACAGACCAGGTCTATTATAATACAGGTCAGGTCTATTATAATACAGGCCAGGTCTATTATAATACAGGCCAGGTCTATTATAGTACAGGACAGGTTTACAGACCATGTCTATTATAATACAGGCCAGGTCTATTATAGTACAGGTCAGTTATATTATAATAAAGGTCAGGTCTATTATAATACAGGTCAGGTCTATTATAATACAGGCCAGGTCTATTATAATACAGGCATAGGTCTATTATAGTACAGGACAGGTCTACAGACCACGTCTATTATAATACAGGCCAGGTCTATTATAGTACAGGACAGGTCTGCAGATCAGGTCTATTATAATACAAACCAGGTCTATTATAATACAGACCAGGTCTATTATAATACAGCCAGGTCTGTTATAATACAGGTCAGGTCTATTATAATACAGGCCAGGTCTGTTATAATACAGGTCAGGTCTATTATAATACAGGCCAGGTCTATTATAATACAGGCCAGGCCTATTATAATACAGGCCTGGTCTGTTATAATAAAGGTCAGGTCTATTATAATACAGGCCAAGTCTATTATAATACAGGTCAGGTGTATTATAATACAGCCCAGTTATATTATAATACAGGTCAGGTCTAATATAATACAGGCCAGGTCTATTATAATACAGGCCAGGTCTATTATATTCCAGGCCAGTTCTATTATAGTACAGGTCAGGTTCATTATAATACAGGCCAGGTCTGTTATAATACAGGTCAGGTATATGATAATACAGGCCACGTCTATTATAATACAGGTCAGGTCTATTATAATACAGGCCAGGTCTGTTATAATACAGGTCAGGTATATTATAATACAGGTCAGGTCTATTATAATACAGACCAGGTCTTTTATAATACAGGCCAGGTCTATTATAATACAGGCCAGGTCTATTATAGTACAGGGCAGGTCTACAGACCATGTCTATTATAATACAGGCCAGGTCTGTTATAATACAGGTCAGGTATATTATAATATAGGTCAGGTCTATTATAAAACAGGCCAGGTCTATTATAATACAGGCTAGGTCTTTTATAATACAGGTCAGGTCTAATATAATACAGACCAGGTCTATTATAATACCGAACAGGTCTATTATATTACAGGCCAGGTCTATTATAATACAGGCCAGGTCTGTTAAAATACAGCCAGGTCTAGTTATAATACATGTCAGGTCTATTATAATACAGGCCAGGTCTATTATAATACAGGCCAGGTTTATTATAAAACAGGCCAGGTCTGTTTTAATACAGGTCAGGTCTATTATAATACAGGCCAGGTCTATTATAATACAGGCCAGGTTTATTATAAAACAGGCCAGGTCTGTTTTAATACAGGTCAGGTCTATTATAATACAGGCTAGGTCTGTTATAATACAGACCAGGTCTATTATAATATAGGTCAGGTCTATTATAGTACAGGCCAGGTCTATTATAATACAGGCCAGTTCTATTATAATACAGGCCAGGTCTATTATAGTACAGGCCTGGTTTGTTATAATACAGGTCAGGTCTATTATAATACAGGCCAGGTCTATTATAATACAGGCCAGGTCTGTTATAATACAGGTCAGGTCTATTATAATACAGTCCAGGTCTGTTATAATACAGACCAGGTCTATTATAATACAGGTCAGGTCTATTATAATACAGGCCAAGTCTATTATAATACAGGCCAGGTCTATTATATTACAGGCCAGGTCTATTATAATACAGGCCAGGTCTATTATAATACAGGCCAGGTCTGTTATAATACAGGTCAGGTTTATTATAATACAGGCCAGGTCTGTTATAATACAGGTCAGGTATATTATAATACAGACCAGGTCTATTATAATACAGACCAGGTCTGTTATAATACAGGTCAGGTCTAATATAATATAGGCCAGGTCTATTATAATACAGGCCAGGTCTGTTATAATACAGGTCAGGTGTATTATAATACAGCCCAGTTATATTATAATACAGTTTAGGTCTATTATAATACAGGCCAGGTCTATTATAATACAGGCCAGGTCTGTTATATTACAGGCCAGGTCTATTATAGTACAGGTCAGGTTTATTATAATACAGGCCAGGTCTGTTATAATACAGGTCAGGTCTATTATAATACAGGCCAGGTCTATTATAATACAGGCCAGGTCTGTTATAATACAGGTCAGGTCTATTATAATACAGTCCAGGTCTGTTATAATACAGACCAGGTCTATTATAATACAGGTCAGGTCTATTATAATACAGGCCAAGTCTATTATAATACAGGCCAGGTCTATTATATTACAGGCCAGGTCTATTATAATACAGGCCAGGTCTATTATAATACAGGCCAGGTCTGTTATAATACAGGTCAGGTTTATTATAATACAGGCCAGGTCTGTTATAATACAGGTCAGGTATATTATAATACAGACCAGGTCTATTATAATACAGACCAGGTCTGTTATAATACAGGTCAGGTCTATTATAATACAGGCCAGGTCTATTATAATACAGGCCAGGTCTGTTATAATACAGGTCAGGTCTATTATAATACAGGCCAGGTCTGTTATATTACAGGCCAGGTCTATTATAATACAGGCCAGGTCTATTATAATACAGGCCAGGTCTGTTATAATACAGGTCAGGTTTATTATAATACAGGCCAGGTCTGTTATAATACAGGTCAGGTATATTATAATACAGACCAGGTCTATTATAATACAGACCAGGTCTGTTATAATACAGGTCAGGTCTATTATAATACAGGCCAGGTCTATTATAATACAGGCCAGGTCTGTTATAATACAGGTCAGGTCTATTATAATACAGGCCAGGTCTGTTATAATACAGGTCAGGTATATGATAATACAGGCCACGTCTATTATAATACAGGTCAGGTCTATTATAATAAAGGCCAGGTCTGTTATAATACAGGTCAGGTCTTTTATAATACAGACTAGGTCTTTTATAATACAGGTCAGGTCTAATATAATACAGGCCAGGTCTATTATAGTACTGCACAGGTCTACAGACCATGTCTATTATAATACAGGCCAGGTCTATTATAATACAGGCTAGGTCTTTTATAATACAGGTCAGGTCTAATATAATACAGACCAGGTCTATTATAATACCGAACAGGTCTATTATATTACAGGCCAGGTCTATTATAATACAGGCCAGGTCTGTTAAAATACAGGCAAGGTCTAATATAATACAGGCCAGGTCTGTTATAATACAGGCCAGGTCTATTATAATACAGGCCAGGTGTATTATATTACAGGCCAGGTCTATTATAATACAGGCAAGGTCTATTATAATACAGGCCAGGTCTGTTATAATACAGGTCAGGTTTATTATAATACAGGCCAGGTCTGTTATAATACAGGTCAGGTATATTATAATACAGACCAGGTCTATTATAATACAGACCAGGTCTGTTATAATACAGGTCAGGTCTATTATAATACAGGCCAGGTCTATTATAATACAGGCCAGGTCTGTTATAATACAGGTCAGGTCTATTATAAGACAGGCCAGGTCTGTTATAATACAGGTCAGGTCTGTTATAATACAGGTCAGGTCTATTATAATACAGGCCAGGTCTGTTATAATACAGGCCATCTCTATTATAATACAGGTCAGGTCTATTATAATACAGGTCAGGTCTATTATAATACAGGCCAGGTCTATTATAATACAGGCCAGATCTATTATAATACAGGCCAGGTCTGTTATAATACAGGTCAGGTCTATTATAATACCGGCCAAGTCTATTATAATACAGGTCAGGTGTATTATAATACAGCCCAGTTATATTATAATACAGGTCAGGTCTAATATAATACAGGCCAGGTCTATTATAATACATGCCAGGTCTATTATATTACAGGCCAGGTCTATTATAGTACAGGTCAGGTTTATTATAATACAGGCCAGGTCTGTTATAATACAGGTCAGGTATATGATAATAGAGGCCAGGTCTGTTATAATTCAGGTCAGGTATATTATAATACAGGTCAGGTCTATTATACTACAGACCAGGTCTATTATAATACAGGCCAGGTCTATTATAGTACAGGACAGGTTTACAGACCATGTCTATTATAATACAGGCCATGTCTGTTATAATACAGGTCAGGTATATTATAATATAGGTCAGGTCTATTATAAAACAGGCCAGGTCTATTATAATACAGGCTAGATCTATTATAATACAGTTCAGGTCTAATATAATACAGACCAGGTCTATTATAATACCGAACAGGTCTATTATATTACAGGCCATGTCTATTATAATACAGGCCAGGTCTGTTAAAATACAGGCAAGGTCTAATATAATACAGGCCAGGTCTATTATAGTACAGGCCTGGTCTGTTATAATACAGGTCAGGTCTATTATAATACAGGCCAGGTCTATTATAATACATGCAAAGTCTATTATAATACAGGTCAGGTCTATTATAATACAGCCCAGTTATATTATAATACAGGTCAGGTCTATTATAATACAGGCCAGGTCTATTATAATACAGGCCAAGTCTATTATATTACAGGCCAGGTTTATTATATTACAGGCCAGGTCTATTATAATACAGGCCAGGTCTATTATAATACAGGCCAAGTCTATTATAATACAGGTCAGGTGTATTATAATACAGCCCAGTTATATTATAATACGGGTCAGGTCTATTATAATACAGGCCAGGTCTATTATAATACAGGCCAGGTCTATTATATTACAGGCCAGGTCTATTATAGTACAGGTCAGGTTTATTATAATACAGGCCAGGTCTGTTATAATACAGGTCAGGTATATGATAATACAGGCAAGGTCTATTATAATACAGGTCAGGTCTATTATAATACAGGCCAGGTCTGTTATAATACAGGTCAGGTCTATTATAATACAGTCCAGGTCTATTATAATACAGACTAGGTATTTTATAATACAGGCCAGGTCTATTATAATACAGGCCAGGTCTATTATAGTACAGGACAGGTCTACAGACCATATCTATTATAATACAGGCCAGGTCTGTTATAATACAGGTCAGGTATATTATAATATAGGGCAGGTCTATTATAAAACAGGCCAGGTCTATTATAATACAGGCTAGGTCTTTTATAATACAGGTCAGGTCTAATATAATACAGACCAGGTCTATTATAATACCGAACAGGTCTATTATATTACAGGCCAGGTCTATTATAATACAGGCCAGGTCTATTATAATACAGGCCAGGTCTATTATAATACAGGCCAGGTCTGTTATAATACAGGTCAGGTTTATTATAATACAGGCCAGGTCTGTTATAATACAGGTCAGGTATATTATAATACAGACCAGGTCTATTATAATACAGACCAGGTCTGTTATAATACAGGTCAGGTCTATTATAATACAGGCCAGGTCTATTATAATACAGGCCAGGTCTGTTATAATACAGGTCAGGTCTATTATAATACAGGCCAGGTCTGTTATATTACAGGCCAGGTCTATTATAATACAGGCCAGGTCTATTATAATACAGGCCAGGTCTGTTATAATACAGGTCAGGTTTATTATAATACAGGCCAGGTCTGTTATAATACAGGTCAGGTATATTATAATACAGACCAGGTCTATTATAATACAGACCAGGTCTGTTATAATACAGGTCAGGTCTATTATAATACAGGCCAGGTCTATTATAATACAGGCCAGGTCTGTTATAATACAGGTCAGGTCTATTATAATACAGGCCAGGTCTGTTATAATACAGGTCAGGTATATGATAATACAGGCCACGTCTATTATAATACAGACCAGGTCTGTTATAATACAGGTCAGGTCTATTATAATACAGGCCAGGTCTATTATAATACAGGCCAGGTCTGTTATAATACAGGTCAGGTCTTTTATAATACAGACTAGGTCTTTTATAATAAAGGCCAGGTCTATTATAATACAGGCCAGGTCTATTATAGTACTGCACAGGTCTACAGACCATGTCTATTATAATACAGGCCAGGTCTATTATAATACAGGCTAGGTCTTTTATAATACAGGTCAGGTCTAATATAATACAGACCAGGTCTATTATAATACCGAACAGGTCTATTATATTACAGGCCAGGTCTATTATAATACAGGCCAGGTCTGTTAAAATACAGGCAAGGTCTAATATAATACAGGCCAGGTCTATTATAATACAGGCCAGGTCTATTATAATACAGGCCAGGTGTATTATATTACAGGCCAGGTCTATTATAATACAGGCAAGGTCTATTATAATACAGGCCAGGTCTGTTATAATACAGGTCAGGTTTATTATAATACAGGCCAGGTCTGTTATAATACAGGTCAGGTATATTATAATACAGACCAGGTCTATTATAATACAGACTAGGTCTGTTATAATACAGGTCAGGTCTATTATAATACAGGCCAGGTCTATTATAATACAGGCCAGGTCTGTTATAATACAGGTCAGGTCTATTATAAGACAGGCCAGGTCTGTTATAATACAGGTCAGGTCTGTTATAATACAGGTCAGGTCTATTATAATACAGGCCAGGTCTGTTATAATACAGGCCATCTCTATTATAATACAGGTCAGGTCTATTATAATACAGGTCAGGTCTATTATAATACAGGCCAGGTCTATTATAATACAGGCCAGATCTATTATAATACAGGCCAGGTCTGTTATAATACAGGTCAGGTCTATTATAATACCGGCCAAGTCTATTATAATACAGGTCAGGTGTATTATAATACAGCCCAGTTATATTATAATACAGGTCAGGTCTAATATAATACAGGCCAGGTCTATTATAATACAGGCCAGGTCTATTATATTACAGGCCAGGTCTATTATAGTACAGGTCAGGTTTATTATAATACAGGCCAGGTCTGTTATAATACAGGTCAGGTATATGATAATACAGGCCAGGTCTGTTATAATTCAGGTCAGGTATATTATAATACAGGTCAGGTCTATTATACTACAGACCAGGTCTATTATAATACAGGCCAGGTCTATTATAGTACAGGACAGGTTTACAGACCATGTCTATTATAATACAGGCCATGTCTGTTATAATACAGGTCAGGTATATTATAATATAGGTCAGGTCTATTATAAAACAGGCCAGGTCTATTATAATACAGGCTAGATCTATTATAATACAGTTCAGGTCTAATATAATACAGACCAGGTCTATTATAATACCGAACAGGTCTATTATATTACAGGCCATGTCTATTATAATACAGGCCAGGTCTGTTAAAATACAGGCAAGGTCTAATATAATACAGGCCAGGTCTATTATAGTACAGGCCTGGTCTGTTATAATACAGGTCAGGTCTATTATAATACAGGCCAGGTCTATTATAATACATGCAAAGTCTATTATAATACAGGTCAGGTCTATTATAATACAGCCCAGTTATATTATAATACAGGTCAGGTCTATTATAATACAGGCCAGGTCTATTATAATACAGGCCAGGTCTATTATATTACAGGCCAGGTTTATTATATTACAGGCCAGGTCTATTATAATACAGGCCAGGTCTATTATAATACAGGCCAAGTCTATTATAATACAGGTCAGGTGTATTATAATACAGCCCAGTTATATTATAATACAGGTCAGGTCTATTATAATACAGGCCAGGTCTATTATAATACAGGCCAGGTCTATTATATTACAGGCCAGGTCTATTATAGTACAGGTCAGGTTTATTATAATACAGGCCAGGTCTGTTATAATACAGGTCAGGTATATGATAATACAGGCAAGGTCTATTATAATACAGGTCAGGTCTATTATAATACAGGCCAGGTCTGTTATAATACAGGTCAGGTCTATTATAATACAGTCCAGGTCTATTATAATACAGACTAGGTATTTTATAATACAGGCCAGGTCTATTATAATACAGGCCAGGTCTATTATAGTACAGGACAGGTCTACAGACCATATCTATTATAATACAGGCCAGGTCTGTTATAATACAGGTCAGGTATATTATAATATAGGTCAGGTCTATTATAAAACAGGCCAGGTCTATTATAATACAGGCTAGGTCTTTTATAATACAGGTCAGGTCTAATATAATACAGACCAGGTCTATTATAATACCGAACAGGTCTATTATATTACAGGCCAGGTCTATTATAATACAGGCCAGGTCTGTTAAAATACAGGCAAGGTCTAATATAATACAGGCCAGGTCTATTATAATACAGGCCAGGTCTATTATAATACAGGCCAGGTCTATTATATTACAGGCCAGGTCTATTATAATACAGGCCAGGTCTATTATAATACAGGCCAGGTCTGTTATAATACAGGTCAGGTTTATTATAATACAGGCCAGGTCTGTTATAATACAGGTCAGGTATATTATAATACAGACCAGGTCTATTATAATACAGACCAGGTCTGTTATAATACAGGTCAGGTCTATTATAATACAGGCCAGGTCTATTATAATACAGGCCAGGTCTGTTATAATACAGGTCAGGTCTATTATAATACAGACCAGGTCTATTATAATACAGGCCAGGTCTATTATAATACAGGCCAGGTCTATTATAATACAGGCCAGGTCTGTTATAATATAGGTCAGGTCTGTTATAATACAGGTCAGGTCTATTATAATACAGAGTAGGTCTATCATAATACAGGCCATGTCTATTATAATACAGGTCAGGTCTATTATAATACAGGTCAGGTCTATTATAATACAGGTCAGGTTTATTATAATACAGGCCAGGTCTGTTATAATACGGGTCAGGTATATTATAATACAGACCAGGTCTATTATAATACAGGTCAGGTCTGTTATAGTACAGACCAGTTATATTATAATACAGGTCAGGTCTATTATAATACAGGCCAGGTCTATTATAATACAGGCCAGGTCTATTATATTACAGGCCAGGTCTGTTATAATACAGGTCAGGTCTGTTATAATACAGGTCAGGTCTATTATAATACAGAGTAGGTCTATCATAATACAGGCCATGTCTATTATAATACAGGTCAGGTCTATTATAATACAGGTCAGGTCTATTATAATACAGGCCAGGTCTATTATAATACAGGCCAGGTCTATTATAATACAGGCCAGGTCTGTTATAATACAGGTCAGGTCTATTATAATACAGGCCAAGTCTATTATAATACAGGTCAGGTGTATTATAATACAGCCCAGTTATATTATAATACAAGTCAGGTCTATTATAATACAGGCCAGGATTATTATAATACAGGCCAGGTCTATTATATTACAGGCCAGGTCTATTATAGTACAGGTCAGGTTTATTATAATACAGACTAGGTCTTTTATAATACAGGCCAGGTCTATTATAATACAGGCCAGGTCTATTATAGTACAGGACAGGTCTACAGACCATATCTATTATAATACAGGCCAGGTCTGTTATAATACAGGTCAGGTATATTATAACATAGGTCAGGTCTATTATAAAACAGGCCAGGTCTATTATAATACAGGCTAGGTCTTTTATAATACAGGTCAGGTCTAATATAATACAGACCAGGTCTATTATAATACCGAACAGGTCTATTATATTACAGGCCAGGTCTATTATAATACAGGCCAGGTCTGTTAAAATACAGGCAAGGTCTAATATAATACAGGCCAGGTCTATTATAATACAGGCCAGGTCTATTATAATACAGGCCAGGTCTATTATATTACAGGCCAGGTCTATTATAATACAGACCAGGTCTATTATAATACAGGCCAGGTCTGTTATAATACAGGTCAGGTTTATTATAATACAGGCCAGGTCTGTTATAATACGGGTCAGGTATATTATAATACAGACCAGGTCTATTATAATACAGACCAGGTCTGTTATAATACAGGTCAGGTCTATTATAATACAGGCCAGGTCTATTATAATACAGGCCAGGTCTGTTATAATACAGGTCAGGTCTATTATAATACAGGCCAGGTCTGTTATAATACAGGTCAGGTCTGTTATAATACAGGTCAGGTCTATTATAATACAGAGTAGGTCTATTATAATACAGGCCAAGTCTATTATAATACAGGTCAGGTCTATTAAAATACATCCCAGTTATATTATAATACAGGTCAGGTCTATTATAATACAGGCCAGATCTTTTATAATACAGGCCAGGTCTATTATAATACAGGCCAGGTCTATTATATTACAGGCCAGGTCTATTATAATACAGGCCAGGGCTATTATAATACAGGCCAGGTCTGTTATAATACAGGTCAGGTTTATTATAATATAGGCCAGGTCTGTTATAATACAGGTCAGGTCTATTATAATACAGGTCAGGTCTATTATAATACAGACTAGGTCTTTTATAATACAGGCCAGGTCTATTATAATACAGGCCAGGTCTATTATAGTACAGGACAGGTCTACAGACCATGTCTATTATAATACAGGCCAGGTCTGTTATAATACAGGTCAGGTATATTATAATATAGGTCAGGTCTATTATAAAACAGGCCAGGTCTATTATAATACAGGCTAGGTCTTTTATAATACAGGTCAGGTCTAATATAATACAGACCAGGTCTATTATAATACCGAACAGGTCTATTATATTACAGGCCAGGTCTATTATAATACAGGCCAGGTCTGTTAAAATACAGGCAAGGTCTAATATAATACAGGCCAGGTCTATTATAGTACATGCCTGGTCTGTTATAATACAGGTCAGGTCTATTATAATACAGGCCAGGTCTATTATAATACAGGCCACGTCTATTATAATACAGGTCAGGTCTATTATAATACAGGCCAGGTCTGTTATAATACAGGTCAGGTATATTATAATACAGGTCAGGTCTATTATAATACAGACCAGGTCTATTATAATACAGGCCAGGTCTATTATAGTACAGGACAGGTTTACAGACCATGTCTATTATAATACAGGCCAGGTCTGTTATAATACAGGTCAGGTATATTATAATATAGGTCAGGTCTATTATAAAACAGGCCAGGTCTATTATAATACAGGCTAGGTCTATTATAATACAGTTCAGGTCTAATATAATACAGACCAGGTCTATTATAATACCGAACAGGTCTATTATATTACAGGCCATGTCTATTATAATACATGCCTGGTCTGTTATAATACAGGTCAGGTCTATTATAATACAGGCCAGGTCTATTATAATACAGGCCACGTCTATTATAATACAGGTCAGGTCTATTATAATACAGGCCAGGTCTGTTATAATACAGGTCAGGTATATTATAATACAGGTCAGGTCTATTATAATACAGACCAGGTCTATTATAATACAGGCCAGGTCTATTATAGTACAGGACAGGTTTACAGACCATGTCTATTATAATACAGGCCAGGTCTGTTATAATACAGGTCAGGTATATTATAATATAGGTCAGGTCTATTATAAAACAGGCCAGGTCTATTATAATACAGGCTAGGTCTATTATAATACAGTTCAGGTCTAATATAATACAGACCAGGTCTATTATAATACCGAACAGGTCTATTATATTACAGGCCATGTCTATTATAATACAGGCCAGGTCTATTATAATACAGGCCAAGTCTATTATAATACAGGTCAGGTCTATTACAATACAGCCCAGTTATATTATAATACAGGTCAGGTCTATTATAATACAGGCCAGGTCTATTATAATACAGGCCAGGTCTATTATAATACAGGACAGGTTTACAGACCATGTCTATTATAATACAGGCCAGGTCTGTTATAATACAGGTCAGGTATATTATAATATAGGTCAGGTCTATTATAAAACAGGCCAGGTCTATTATAATACAGGCTAGGTCTATTATAATACAGTTCAGGTCTAATATAATACAGACCAGGTCTATTATAATACCGAACAGGTCTATTATATTACAGGCCATGTCTATTATAATACATGCCTGGTCTGTTATAATACAGGTCAGGTCTATTATAATACAGGCCAGGTCTATTATAATACAGGCCACGTCTATTATAATACAGGTCAGGTCTATTATAATACAGGCCAGGTCTGTTATAATACAGGTCAGGTATATTATAATACAGGTCAGGTCTATTATAATACAGACCAGGTCTATTATAATACAGGCCAGGTCTATTATAGTACAGGACAGGTTTACAGACCATGTCTATTATAATACAGGCCAGGTCTGTTATAATACAGGTCAGGTATATTATAATATAGGTCAGGTCTATTATAAAACAGGCCAGGTCTATTATAATACAGGCTAGGTCTATTATAATACAGTTCAGGTCTAATATAATACAGACCAGGTCTATTATAATACCGAACAGGTCTATTATATTACAGGCCATGTCTATTATAATACAGGCCAGGTCTATTATAATACAGGCCAAGTCTATTATAATACAGGTCAGGTCTATTACAATACAGCCCAGTTATATTATAATACAGGTCAGGTCTATTATAATACAGGCCAGGTCTATTATAATACAGGCCAGGTCTATTATAATACAGGACAGGTTTACAGACCATGTCTATTATAATACAGGCCAGGTCTGTTATAATACAGGTCAGGTATATTATAATATAGGTCAGGTCTATTATAAAACAGGCCAGGTCTATTATAATACAGGCTAGGTCTATTATAATACAGTTCAGGTCTAATATAATACAGACCAGGTCTATTATAATACCGAACAGGTCTATTATATTACAGGCCATGTCTATTATAATACAGGCCAGGTCTATTATAATACTGGTCAGGTCTATTATAATACAGGCCAGGTCTATTATAATACAGGCCACGTCTATTATAATACAGGTCAGGTCTATTATAATACAGGCCAGGTCTGTTATAATACAGGTCAGGTATATTATAATACAGGTCAGGTCTATTATAATACAGACCAGGTCTATTATAATACAGGCCAGGTCTATTATAATACAGGCCAGGACTATTATAGTACAGGACAGGTCTGTTATAATACTGGTCAGGTCTATTATAATACAGGCCAGGTCTATTATAATACAGGCCACGTCTATTATAATACAGGTCAGGTCTATTATAATACAGGCCAGGTCTGTTATAATACAGGTCAGGTATATTATAATACAGGTCAGGTCTATTATAAAACAGGCCAGGTCTATTATAATACAGGCTAGGTCTATTATAATACAGGTCAGGTCTAATATAATACAGGCCAGGTCTATTATAATACAGGCCAGGTCTATTATAGTACAGGCCTGGTTTGTTATAATACAGGTCAGGTCTATTATAATACAGGCCAGGTCTATTATAATACAGGCCAGGTCTGTTATAATACAGGTCAGGTCTATTATAATACAGGTCAGGTCTATTATAATACAGGCCAAGTCTATTATAATACAGGCCAGGTCTATTAAAATACAGCCCAGTTATATTATAATACAGGTCAGGTCTATTATAATACAGGCCAGATCTATTATAATACAGGCCAGGTCTATTATAATACAGGCCAGGTCTATTATATTACAGGCCAGGTCTATTATAATACAGGCCAGGGCTATTATAATACAGGCCAGGTCTGTTATAATACAGGTCAGGTTTATTATAATACAGGCCAGGTCTGTTATAATACAGACCAGGTCTGTTATAATACAGACCAGGTCTGTTATAATACAGGTCAGGTCTATTATAATACAGGCCATGTCTATTTTAATACAGGCCAGGTCTATTATAGTACAGGACAGGTTTACAGACCATGTCTATTATAATACAGGCCAGGTCTGTTATAATACAGGTCAGGTATATTATAATATAGGTCAGGTCTATTATAAAACAGGCCAGGTCTATTATAATACAGGCTAGGTCTATTATAATACAGTTCAGGTCTAATATAATACAGACCAGGTCTATTATAATACCGAACAGGTCTATTATATTACAGGCCATGTCTATTATAATACAGGCCAGGTCTATTATAATACAGGCCAAGTCTATTATAATACAGGTCAGGTCTATTACAATACAGCCCAGTTATATTATAATACAGGTCAGGTCTATTATAATACAGGCCAGGTCTATTATAATACAGGCCATGTCTATTATAATACAGGCCAGGTCTATTATATTACAGGCCAGGTCTATTATAATACAGGCCAGGTCTATTATAATACAGGCCAGGTCTATTATAATACAGGTCAGGTCTATTATAATACAGGCCAGGTCTGTTATAATACAGGTCAGGTATATTATAATACAGGTCAGGTCTATTATAATACAGGCCACGTCTATTATAATACAGGTCAGGTCTATTATAATACAGGCCAGGTCTGTTATAATACAGGTCAGGTATATTATAATACAGGTCAGGTCTATTATAATACAGACCAGGTCTATTATAATACAGGCCAGGTCTATTATAGTACAGGACAGGTTTACAGACCATGTCTTTTATAATACAGGCCAGGTCTGTTATAATACAGGTCAGGTATATTATAATATAGGTCAGGTCTATTATAAAACAGGCCAGGTCTATTATAATACAGGCTAGGTCTATTATAATACAGTTCAGGTCTAATATAATACAGACCAGGTCTATTATAATACCGAACAGGTCTATTATATTACAGGCCATGTCTATTATAATACAGGCCAGGTCTGTTAAAATACAGGCAAGGTCTAATATAATACAGGCCAGGTCTATTATAATACAGGTCAGGTCTATTATAATACAGGCCAGGTCTGTTATAATACAGGTCAGGTATATTATAATACAGGGCATTTCTATTATAATACAGACCAGGTCTATTATAATACAGGCCAGGTCTATTATAATACAGGCCAGGTCTATTATAGTACAGGACAGGTCTACAGACCATGTCTATTATAATACAGGCCAGGTCTGTTATAATACAGGTCAGGTATATTATAATATAGGTCAGGTCTATTATAAAACAGGCCAGGTCTATTATAATACAGGTCTATTATAATACAGGTCAGGTCTAATATAATACAGGCCAGGTCTATTATAATACAGGTCAGGTCTATTATAATACAGGCCAGGTCTATTATAGTACAGGACAGGTCTACAGACCATGTCTATTATAATACAGGCCAGGTCTGTTATAATACAGGCCAGGTCTATTATAAGACAGGCCAGGCCTATTATAATACAGGCCAGGTCTATTATTGTACAGGCCTGGTTTGTTATAATACAGGTCAGGTCTATTATAATACAGGCCAGGTCTATTATAATACAGGCCAGGTCTGTTATAATACAGGTCAGGTCTATTATAATACAGTCCAGGTCTGTTATAATACAGACCAGGTCTATTATAATACTGGTCAGGTCTATTATAATACAGGCCATGTCTATTATAATACAGGTCAGGTCTATTACAATACAGCCCAGTTATATTATAATACAGGTCAGGTCTATTAAAATACAGGCCAGGTCTATTATAATACAGGCCAGGTCTATTATAATACAGGCCAGGTCTATTATGTTACAGGCCAGGTCTATTATAATACACGCCAGGTCTATTATAATACAGGCCAGGTCTGTTATAATACAGGTCAGGTTTATTATAATACAGGCCAGGTCTGTTATAATACAGGTCAGGTATATTATAATACAGACCAGGTCTATTATAATACAGGCCAGGTCTGTTAAAATACAGGCAAGGTCTAATATAATACAGGCCAGGTCTATTATAGTACAGGCCTGGTCTGTTATAATACAGGTCAGGTCTATTATAATACAGGCCAGGTCTATTATAATACAGGCCACGTCTATAATAATACAGGTCAGGTCTATTATAATACAGGTCAGGTATATTTTAATACAGGTCAGGTCTATTATAATACAGACCAGGTCTATTATAATACAGGCCAGGTCTATTATAATACAGGCCAGGTCTATTATAGTGCAGACCAGTTATAATATAATACAGGTCAGGTCTACAGACCATGTCTATTATAATACAGGCCAGGTCTGTTATAATACAGGTCAAGTATAATATAATATAGGACAGGTCTATTATAAAACAGGCCAGGGCTATTATAATACAGGCTAGGTCTATTATAATACAGATCAGGTCTAATATAATACAGGCCATGTCTATTATAATACAGGCCAGTTATAATATAATACAGGTCAGGTCTACAGGCCAGGTCTATTATAATACAGGCCAGGTCTATTAAAATACAGGCCAGGTCGATTATAATACAGGCCAGGTCTGTTATAATACAGGCCAGGTCTATTATAATACAGGCCAGGTCTGTTATAATACAGGTCAGGTCTATTATAATACAGACCAGGTCTATTAGAATACAGACCAGGTCTATTATAATACAGACCAGGTCTATTATAATACAGGCCAGGTCTATTATAATACAGACCAGTTATAATATAATACAGGTCAGGTCTACAGACCAGGTCTATTATAATACATACCAGGTCTATTAAAATACAGGCCAGATCTATTATAATACAGGCCAGGTCTATTATAATACAGGCCAGGTGTATTATAATACAGACCAGGTCTATTATAATACAGACCAGTTATAATATAATACAGGTCAGGTCGATTATAATACAGACCAGGTCTATTATAATACAGTCCAGTTATAATATAATACAGGTCAGGTCTACAGACCAGGTCTATTATAATACAGGCCAGATCTATTATAATACAGACCAGGTCTATTATAATACAGACCAGTTATAATATAATACAGGTCAGGTCTACAGGTCAGGTCTATTATCATACAGGCCAGGTCTAATATAATACAGGCCAGGTCTATTATAATACAGGCCAGGTCTATTATAATACAGGCCATGTCTGTTATAATACAGGTCAGGTCTATTATATTACATGCCAGGTCTATTACAATACAGCCCAGTTATATTATAATACAGGTCAGGTCTATTAAAATACAGGCCAGGTCTATTATAATACAGGCCAGGTCTATTATAATACAGGCCAGGTCTATTATGTTACAGGCCAGGTCTATTATAATACACGCCAGGTCTATTATAATACAGGCCAGGTCTGTTATAATACAGGTCAGGTTTATTATAATACAGGCCAGGTCTGTTATAATACAGGTCAGGTATATTATAATACAGACCAGGTCTATTATAATACAGGCCAGGTCTGTTAAAATACAGGCAAGGTCTAATATAATACAGGCCAGGTCTATTATAGTACAGGCCTGGTCTGTTATAATACAGGTCAGGTCTATTATAATACAGGCCAGGTCTATTATAATACAGGCCACGTCTATAATAATACAGGTCAGGTCTATTATAATACAGGTCAGGTATATTTTAATACAGGTCAGGTCTATTATAATACAGACCAGGTCTATTATAATACAGGCCAGGTCTATTATAATACAGGCCAGGTCTATTATAGTGCAGACCAGTTATAATATAATACAGGTCAGGTCTACAGACCATGTCTATTATAATACAGGCCAGGTCTGTTATAATACAGGTCAAGTATAATATAATATAGGACAGGTCTATTATAAAACAGGCCAGGGCTATTATAATACAGGCTAGGTCTATTATAATACAGATCAGGTCTAATATAATACAGGCCATGTCTATTATAATACAGGCCAGTTATAATATAATACAGGTCAGGTCTACAGGCCAGGTCTATTATAATACAGGCCAGGTCTATTAAAATACAGGCCAGGTCGATTATAATACAGGCCAGGTCTGTTATAATACAGGCCAGGTCTATTATAATACAGGCCAGGTCTGTTATAATACAGGTCAGGTCTATTATAATACAGACCAGGTCTATTAGAATACAGACCAGGTCTATTATAATACAGACCAGGTCTATTATAATACAGGCCAGGTCTATTATAATACAGACCAGTTATAATATAATACAGGTCAGGTCTACAGACCAGGTCTATTATAATACATACCAGGTCTATTAAAATACAGGCCAGATCTATTATAATACAGGCCAGGTCTATTATAATACAGGCCAGGTGTATTATAATACAGACCAGGTCTATTATAATACAGACCAGTTATAATATAATACAGGTCAGGTCGATTATAATACAGACCAGGTCTATTATAATACAGTCCAGTTATAATATAATACAGGTCAGGTCTACAGACCAGGTCTATTATAATACAGGCCAGATCTATTATAATACAGACCAGGTCTATTATAATACAGACCAGTTATAATATAATACAGGTCAGGTCTACAGGTCAGGTCTATTATCATACAGGCCAGGTCTAATATAATACAGGCCAGGTCTATTATAATACAGGCCAGGTCTATTATAATACAGGCCAGGTCTGTTATAATACAGGTCAGGTCTATTATATTACATGCCAGGTCTATTATAATACACGCCAGGTCTATTATAATACAGGCCAGGTCTGTTATAATACAGGTCAGGTTTATTATAATACAGGCCAGGTCTGTTATAATACAGGTCAGGTATATTATAATACAGACCAGGTCTATTATAATACAGACCAGGTCTGTTATAATACAGGTCAGGTCTATTATAATACAGGCCAGGTCTATTATAATACTGGACAGGTCTGTTATAATACAGGTCAGGTCTATTATAATACAGGCCAGGTCTGTTATAATACAGGTCAGGTCTGTTATAATACAGGTCAGGTCTATTATAATACAGAGTAGGTCTATCATAATACAGGCCATGTCTATTATAATACAGGTCAGGTCTATTATAATACAGGCCAGGTCTATTAAAATACAGGCCAGGTCTATTATAATACAGGCCAGGTCTGTTATAATACAGGTCAGGTCTATTATAATACAGGCCAGGTCTATTATAATACAGGCCAGGTCTATTATATTACAGGCCAGGTCTATTATAGTACAGGTCAGGTCTATTATAATACAGGCCAGGTCTGTTATAATACAGGTCAGGTATATTATAATACAGGTCAGGTCTATTATAATACAGACCAGGTCTATTATAATACAGGCCAGGTCTATTATAATACAGGCCAGGTCTGTTATAATACAGGTCAGGCATATTATAATACAGACCAGGTCTATTATAATACAGACCAGGTCTGTTATAATACAGGTCAGGTCTATTATAATACAGGCCAGGTCTATTATAATACAGGCCAGGTCTGTTATAATACAGGTCAGGTATATTATAATACAGGCCAGGTCTATTATAAAACAGTCCAGGGCTATTATAATACAGGCCAGGTCTATTATAATACAGGCCAGGTCTATTATATTACAGGCCAGGTCTATTATAGTACAGGTCAGGTCTATTATAATACAGGCCAGGTCTGTTATAATACAGGTCAGGTATATTATAATACAGGTCAGGTCTATTATAATACAGGTCAGGTCTATTATAATACAGGCCAGGTCTATTATAATACAGGTCAGGTCTAATATAATACAGACCAGGTCTATTATAATACCGAACAGGTCTATTATATTACAGGCCATGTCTATTATAATACAGGCCAGGTCTGTTAAAATACAGGCAAGGTCTAATATAATACAGGCCAGGTCTATTATAGTACAGGCCTGGTCTGTTATAATACAGGTCAGGTCTATTATAATACAGGCCAGGGCTATTAGAATACAGGCCACGTCTATTATAATACAGGTCAGGTCTATTATAATACAGGTCAGGTATATTTTAATACAGGTCAGGTCTATTATAATACAGACCAGGTCTATTATAATACAGGCCAGGTCTATTATAATACAGGCCAGGTCTATTATAGTGCAGACCAGTTATAATATAATACAGGTCAGGTCTACAGACCATGTCTATTATAATACAGGCCAGGTCTGTTATAATACAGGTCAAGTATAATATAATATAGGACAGGTCTATTATAAAACAGGCCAGGGCTATTATAATACAGGCTAGGTCTATTATAATACAGATCAGGTCTAATATAATACAGGCCATGTCTATTATAATACAGACCAGTTATAATATAATACAGGTCAGGTCTACAGGCCAGGTCTATTATAATACAGGCCAGGTCTATTATAATACAGGCCAGGTCGATTATAATACAGGCCAGGTCTGTTATAATACAGGCCAGGTCTATTATAATACAGGTCAGGTCTGTTATAATACAGGTCAGGTCTATTATAATACAGACCAGGTCTATTAGAATACAGACCAGGTCTATTATAATACAGACCAGGTCTATTATAATACAGGCCAGGTCTATTACAATACAGACCAGTTATAATATAATACAAGTCAGGTCTACAGACCAGGTCTATTATAATACATACCCGGTCTATTAAAATACAGGCCAGATCTATTATAATACAGGCCAGGTCTATTATAATACAGGTCAGGTGTATTATAACACAGACCAGGTCTATTATAATACAGACCAGTTATAATATAATACAGGTCAGGTCGATTATAATACAGACCAGGTCTATTATAATACAGTCCAGTTATAATATAATACAGGTCAGGTCTACAGACCAGGTCTATTATAATACAGGCCAGATCTATTATAATACAGACCAGGTCTATTATAATACAGACCAGTTATAATATAATACAGGTCAGGTCTACAGGTCAGGTCTATTATCATACAGGCCAGGTCTAATATAATACAGGCCAGGTCTATTATAATACAGGCCAGGTCTATTATAATACAGGCCAGGTCTGTTATAATACAGGTCAGGTCTATTATAATACAGGTCAGGTCTATTATAATACAGACCAAGTCTATTATAATACAGACCAGGTCTATTATAATCAGACCAGGTCTATTATAATACAGACCAGGTCTATTATAATACAGACCAGTTATAATATAATACAGGTCAGGTCTACAGGCCAGGTCTATTATAATACAGACCAGTTATAATATAATACAGGTCAGGTCTACAGACCAGGTCTATTATAATACAGACCAGGTCTATTAAAATACAGGCCATATCTATTATAATACAGGCCAGGTCTATTATAATACAGGTCAGGTGTATTATAATACAGACCAGGTCTATTATAATACAGACCAGGTCTATTATAATACAGACCAGTTATAATATAATACAGGTCAGGTCTACAGGTCAGGTCTATTATAATACAGGCCAGGTCTATTATAATACCGAACAGGTCTATTATATTACAGGCCATGTCTATTATAATACAGGCCAGGTCTGTTAAAATACAGGCAAGGTCTAATATAATACAGGCCAGGTCTATTATAATACAGGTCAGGTCTATTATAATACAGGCCAGGTCTGTTATAATACAGGTCAGGTATATTATAATACAGGGCATTTCTATTATAATACAGACCAGGTCTATTATAATACAGGCCAGGTCTATTATAATACAGGCCAGGTCTATTATAGTACAGGACAGGTCTACAGACCATGTCTATTATAATACAGGCCAGGTCTGTTATAATACAGGTCAGGTATATTATAATATAGGTCAGGTCTATTATAAAACAGGCCAGGTCTATTATAATACAGGTCTATTATAATACAGGTCAGGTCTAATATAATACAGGCCAGGTCTATTATAATACAGGCCAGGTCTATTATAAGACAGGCCAGGCCTATTATAATACAGGCCAGGTCTATTATAGTACAGGCCAGGTCTATTATAAGACAGGCCAGGTCTATTATAGTACAGGCCAGGTCTACAGACCATGTCTATTATAATACAGGTCAGGTCTATTATAATACAGGCCAGGTCTATTATAGTACAGGCCAGGTCTATTATAAGACAGGCCAGGCCTATTATAATACAGGCCAGGTCTATTATAGTACAGGCCAGGTCTATTATAAGACAGGCCAGGCCTATTATAATACAGGCCAGGTCTATTATTGTACAGGCCTGGTTTGTTATAATACAGGTCAGGTCTATTATAATACAGGCCAGGTCTATTATAATACAGGCCAGGTCTGTTATAATACAGGTCAGGTCTATTATAATACAGTCCAGGTCTGTTATAATACAGACCAGGTCTATTATAATACTGGTCAGGTCTATTATAATACAGGCCATGTCTATTATAATACAGGTCAGGTCTATTACAATACAGCCCAGTTATATTATAATACAGGTCAGGTCTATTATAATACAGGCCAGGTCTATTATAATACAGGCCAGGTCTATTATAATACAGGCCAGGTCTATTATGTTACAGGCCAGGTCTATTATAATACACGCCAGGTCTATTATAATACAGGCCAGGTCTGTTATAATACAGGTCAGGTTTATTATAATACAGGCCAGGTCTGTTATAATACAGGTCAGGTATATTATAATACAGACCAGGTCTATTATAATACAGGCCAGGTCTGTTAAAATACAGGCAAGGTCTAATATAATACAGGCCAGGTCTATTATAGTACAGGCCTGGTCTGTTATAATACAGGTCAGGTCTATTATAATACAGGCCAGGTCTATTATAATACAGGCCACGTCTATAATAATACAGGTCAGGTCTATTATAATACAGGTCAGGTATATTTTAATACAGGTCAGGTCTATTATAATACAGACCAGGTCTATTATAATACAGGCCAGGTCTATTATAATACAGGCCAGGTCTATTATAGTGCAGACCAGTTATAATATAATACAGGTCAGGTCTACAGACCATGTCTATTATAATACAGGCCAGGTCTGTTATAATACAGGTCAAGTATAATATAATATAGGACAGGTCTATTATAAAACAGGCCAGGGCTATTATAATACAGGCTAGGTCTATTATAATACAGATCAGGTCTAATATAATACAGGCCATGTCTATTATAATACAGGCCAGTTATAATATAATACAGGTCAGGTCTACAGGCCAGGTCTATTATAATACAGGCCAGGTCTATTAAAATACAGGCCAGGTCGATTATAATACAGGCCAGGTCTGTTATAATACAGGCCAGGTCTATTATAATACAGGCCAGGTCTGTTATAATACAGGTCAGGTCTATTATAATACAGACCAGGTCTATTAGAATACAGACCAGGTCTATTATAATACAGACCAGGTCTATTATAATACAGGCCAGGTCTATTATAATACAGACCAGTTATAATATAATACAGGTCAGGTCTACAGACCAGGTCTATTATAATACATACCAGGTCTATTAAAATACAGGCCAGATCTATTATAATACAGGCCAGGTCTATTATAATACAGGCCAGGTGTATTATAATACAGACCAGGTCTATTATAATACAGACCAGTTATAATATAATACAGGTCAGGTCGATTATAATACAGACCAGGTCTATTATAATACAGTCCAGTTATAATATAATACAGGTCAGGTCTACAGACCAGGTCTATTATAATACAGGCCAGATCTATTATAATACAGACCAGGTCTATTATAATACAGACCAGTTATAATATAATACAGGTCAGGTCTACAGGTCAGGTCTATTATCATACAGGCCAGGTCTAATATAATACAGGCCAGGTCTATTATAATACAGGCCAGGTCTATTATAATACAGGCCAGGTCTGTTATAATACAGGTCAGGTCTATTATATTACATGCCAGGTCTATTATAATACACGCCAGGTCTATTATAATACAGGCCAGGTCTGTTATAATACAGGTCAGGTTTATTATAATACAGGCCAGGTCTGTTATAATACAGGTCAGGTATATTATAATACAGACCAGGTCTATTATAATACAGACCAGGTCTGTTATAATACAGGTCAGGTCTATTATAATACAGGCCAGGTCTATTATAATACTGGACAGGTCTGTTATAATACAGGTCAGGTCTATTATAATACAGGCCAGGTCTGTTATAATACAGGTCAGGTCTGTTATAATACAGGTCAGGTCTATTATAATACAGAGTAGGTCTATCATAATACAGGCCATGTCTATTATAATACAGGTCAGGTCTATTATAATACAGGCCAGGTCTATTAAAATACAGGCCAGGTCTATTATAATACAGGCCAGGTCTGTTATAATACAGGTCAGGTCTATTATAATACAGGCCAGGTCTATTATAATACAGGCCAGGTCTATTATATTACAGGCCAGGTCTATTATAGTACAGGTCAGGTCTATTATAATACAGGCCAGGTCTGTTATAATACAGGTCAGGTATATTATAATACAGGTCAGGTCTATTATAATACAGACCAGGTCTATTATAATACAGGCCAGGTCTATTATAATACAGGCCAGGTCTGTTATAATACAGGTCAGGCATATTATAATACAGACCAGGTCTATTATAATACAGACCAGGTCTGTTATAATACAGGTCAGGTCTATTATAATACAGGCCAGGTCTATTATAATACAGGCCAGGTCTGTTATAATACAGGTCAGGTATATTATAATACAGGCCAGGTCTATTATAAAACAGTCCAGGGCTATTATAATACAGGCCAGGTCTATTATAATACAGGCCAGGTCTATTATATTACAGGCCAGGTCTATTATAGTACAGGTCAGGTCTATTATAATACAGGCCAGGTCTGTTATAATACAGGTCAGGTATATTATAATACAGGTCAGGTCTATTATAATACAGGTCAGGTCTATTATAATACAGGCCAGGTCTATTATAATACAGGTCAGGTCTAATATAATACAGACCAGGTCTATTATAATACCGAACAGGTCTATTATATTACAGGCCATGTCTATTATAATACAGGCCAGGTCTGTTAAAATACAGGCAAGGTCTAATATAATACAGGCCAGGTCTATTATAGTACAGGCCTGGTCTGTTATAATACAGGTCAGGTCTATTATAATACAGGCCAGGGCTATTATAATACAGGCCACGTCTATTATAATACAGGTCAGGTCTATTATAATACAGGTCAGGTATATTTTAATACAGGTCAGGTCTATTATAATACAGACCAGGTCTATTATAATACAGGCCAGGTCTATTATAATACAGGCCAGGTCTATTATAGTGCAGACCAGTTATAATATAATACAGGTCAGGTCTACAGACCAGGTCTATTATAATACAGGCCAGGTCTGTTATAATACAGGTCAAGTATAATATAATATAGGACAGGTCTATTATAAAACAGGCCAGGGCTATTATAATACAGGCTAGGTCTATTATAATACAGATCAGGTCTAATATAATACAGGCCATGTCTATTATAATACAGACCAGTTATAATATAATACAGGTCAGGTCTACAGGCCAGGTCTATTATAATACAGGCCAGGTCTATTATAATACAGGCCAGGTCGATTATAATACAGGCCAGGTCTGTTATAATACAGGCCAGGTCTATTATAATACAGGTCAGGTCTGTTATAATACAGGTCAGGTCTATTATAATACAGACCAGGTCTATTAGAATACAGACCAGGTCTATTATAATACAGACCAGGTCTATTATAATACAGGCCAGGTCTATTACAATACAGACCAGTTATAATATAATACAGGTCAGGTCTACAGACCAGGTCTATTATAATACATACCCGGTCTATTAAAATACAGGCCAGATCTATTATAATACAGGCCAGGTCTATTATAATACAGGTCAGGTGTATTATAACACAGACCAGGTCTATTATAATACAGACCAGTTATAATATAATACAGGTCAGGTCGATTATAATACAGACCAGGTCTATTATAATACAGTCCAGTTATAATATAATACAGGTCAGGTCTACAGACCAGGTCTATTATAATACAGGCCAGATCTATTATAATACAGACCAGGTCTATTATAATACAGACCAGTTATAATATAATACAGGTCAGGTCTACAGGTCAGGTCTATTATCATACAGGCCAGGTCTAATATAATACAGGCCAGGTCTATTATAATACAGGCCAGGTCTATTATAATACAGGCCAGGTCTGTTATAATACAGGTCAGGTCTATTATAATACAGGTCAGGTCTATTATAATACAGACCAAGTCTATTATAATACAGACCAGGTCTATTATAATCAGACCAGGTCTATTATAATACAGACCAGGTCTATTATAATACAGACCAGTTATAATATAATACAGGTCAGGTCTACAGGCCAGGTCTATTATAATACAGACCAGTTATAATATAATACAGGTCAGGTCTACAGACCAGGTCTATTATAATACAGACCAGGTCTATTAAAATACAGGCCATATCTATTATAATACAGGCCAGGTCTATTATAATACAGGTCAGGTGTATTATAATACAGACCAGGTCTATTATAATACAGACCAGGTCTATTATAATACAGACCAGTTATAATATAATACAGGTCAGGTCTACAGGTCAGGTCTATTATAATACAGGTCAGGTCTATTATAATACAGGCCAGGTCTGTTATAATACAGGACAGGTCTATTATAATACAGGCCAGGTCTGTTATAATACAGGTCAGGTCTATTATAATACAGACCAGGTCTATTAGAATACAGACCAGGTCTATTATAATACAGACCAAGTCTATTATAATACAGACCAGTAATAATATAATACAGGTCAGGTCTACAGGCCAGGTCTATTATAATACAGGCCAGGTCTATTATAATACAGGCCAGGTCGATTATAATACAGGTCAGGTCTATTATAATACAGGCCAGGTCTGTTATAATACAGGCCAGGTCTATTATAATACAGGCCAGGTCTGTTATAATACAGGCCAGGTCTGTTATAATACAGGTCAGGTCTATTATAATACAGACCAGGTATATTAGAATACAGACCAGGTCTATTATAATACAGACCAGGTCTATTATAATACAGACCAGTTATGATATAATACAGGTCAGGTCTACAGACCAGGTCTATTAGAATACAGACCAGGTCTATTATAATACAGACCAAGTCTATTATAATACAGACCAGTAATAATATAATACAGGTCAGATCTACAGGCCAGGTCTATTATAATACAGGCCAGGTCTATTATAATACAGGCCAGGTCGATTATAATACAGGTCAGGTCTATTATAATACAGGCCAGGTCTGTTATAATACAGGCCATGTCTATTATAATACAGGCCAGGTCTAGACGTCTACCAAACCACTACCACTATCAGATTAGAGCCATACGGGCACTAGACATCTACCACCCCACTACCACTACCAGATTAGAGCCATAAGGGCACTAGACATCTACCAAACCACTACCACTATCAGATTAGAGCCATAATGGAGACTAGGTATCTACCACCCCACTACCACTATCAGATTAGAGCCATAATGAAGACTAGGTATCTACCACTACCTCTATCAGATTAGAGCCATAATGGAGACTAGGTATCTACCACCCCACTACTACTACCAGATTAGAGCCATAAGGGCACTAGGCATCTACCACCCCGCTACCTCTATCAGATAAGAGCCATAATGGAGACTAGTTATCTACCACCCCACTACCACTATCAGATTAGAGCCATAAGGGCACTAGGCATCTACCACCCCGCTACCTCTATCAGATTAGAGCCATAAGGGCACTAGTCATCTACCACCCCACTACCTCTATCAGATTAGAGCCATAAGGGCACTAGGCATCTACCACCCCACTACCAATATCAGATTAGAGCCATAATGGAGACTAGACATCTACCACTATCAGATTAGAGCCATAAGGGCACTAGACATCTACCACCCCACTACCACTATCATATTAGAGCCATAATGGAGACTAGGTATCTACAACCCCACTACCTCTATCAGATTAGAGCGATAATGGAGACTAGATATCTCCCACCCCACTACCACTATCAGAGTAGATCCATAATGGAGACTAGGTATCTACCACCCCACTACCACTATCAGATTAGAGCCATAATGGAGACTAGGTATCTACCACCCCACTACCACTATGTGATTAGAGCCATAATGGAGACTAGGTAGCTACCACCACACTACCACTATCAGATTAGAGCCATAATGGAGACTAGAAATCTACCACCCCACTACTACTACCAAATTAGAGCCATAAAGGAGACTAGGTATCTACCACCCCACTACCTCTATCAGATTAGAGCGATAATGGAGACTAGATATCTCCCACCCCACTACCTCTATCAGATTAGAGCGATAATGGAGACTAGATATCTCCCACCCCACTACCACTATCAGAGTAGATCCATAATGGAGACTAGGTATCTACCACCCCACTACCACTATCAGATTAGAGCCATAATGGAGACTAGGTATCTACCACCCCACTACCACTATCAGATTAGAGCCATAAAGGAGACTAGGTATCTACCACCCCACTACCTCTATCAGATTAGAGCGATAATGGAGACTAGATATCTCCCACCCCACTACCTCTATCAGATTAGAGCGATAATGGAGACTAGATATCTCCCACCCCACTACCACTATCAGAGTAGATCCATAATGGAGACTAGGTATCTACCACCCCACTACCACTATCAGATTAGAGCCATAATGGAGACTAGGTATCTACCACCCCACTACTACTACCAAATTAGAGCCATAAAGGAGACTAGGTATCTACCACCCCACTACCTCTATCAGATTAGAGCGATAATGGAGACTAGATATCTCCCACCCCACTACCTCTATCAGATTAGAGCGATAATGGAGACTAGATATCTCCCACCCCACTACCACTATCAGAGTAGAGCCATAATGGAGACTAGGTATCTACCACCCCACTACCACTATCAGATTAGAGCCATAATGGAGACTAGGTATCTACCACCCCACTACCACTATCAGATTAGACCCATAAGGGCACTAGACATCTACCACCCCACTACCACTATCAGATTAGAGCCATAATGTAGACTAGGTATCTACCACCCCACTACCAATATCAGATTAGAGCCATAATGAAGACTAGGTATCTAGCACTACCTCTATCAGATTAGAGCCATAATGGAGACTAGGTATCTACCACCCCACTACTACTACCAGATTAGAGCCAAAACGGAGACTAGTCATTTACCACCCCACTACCACTATCAGATTAGAGCCATAAGGGCACTAGACATCTACCACCCCACTACCACTATCAGATTAGAGCCATAATGTAGACTAGGTATCTACCACCCCACTACCAATATCAGATTAGAGCCATAATGCAGACTAGGTATCTACCACTACCTCTATCAGATTAGAGCTATAATGGAGACTAGGTATCTACCACCCCACTACCACTATCAGATTAGAGCCATAATGGAGACTAGACATCTACCACTATCAGATTAGAGCCATAAGGGCTCTAGGCATCTACCACCCCACTACCACTATCATATTAGAGCCATAATGGAGACTAGGTATCTCCCACCCCACTACTACTATCAGATTAGAGCCATAATGGAGACTAGGTATCTACCACCCCACTACCACTATCAGATTAGAGCCATAATGGAGACTAGGTATCTCCCACCCCACTACCACTATCAGATTAGATCCATAATGGAGACTAGGTATCTACCACCCCACTACCACATTCAGATTAGAGCCATAACGGAGACTAGACATCTACCACCCCACTACCACTATCAGATTAGAGCCATAATGGAGACTAGGTATCTACCACCCCACTACCACTATCAGATTAGAGCCATAAAGGCACTAGGCATCTACCACCCCACTACCACTATCAGATTAGAGCCATAAGGGCACTAGGTATCTACCACCCCACTACTACTACCAGATTAGAGCCATAAGGGAGACTAGGTATCTACCACCCCACTACCACTATCAGATTAGAGCCATAAGGGCACTAGGCATCTACCACCCCACTACCAATATCAGATTAGAGCCATAATGGAGACTAGACATCTACCACTATCAGATTAGAGCCATAAGGGCACTAGACATCTACCACCCCACTACCACTATCATATTAGAGCCATAATGGAGACTAGGTATCTACAACCCCACTACCTCTATCAGATTAGAGCGATAATGGAGACTAGATATCTCCCACCCCACTACCACTATCAGAGTAGATCCATAATGGAGACTAGGTATCTACCACCCCACTACCACTATCAGATTAGAGCCATAATGGAGACTAGGTATCTACCACCCCACTACCACTATGTGATTAGAGCCATAATGGAGACTAGGTAGCTACCACCACACTACCACTATCAGATTAGAGCCATAATGGAGACTAGAAATCTACCACCCCACTACTACTACCAAATTAGAGCCATAAAGGAGACTAGGTATCTACCACCCCACTACCTCTATCAGATTAGAGCGATAATGGAGACTAGATATCTCCCACCCCACTACCTCTATCAGATTAGAGCGATAATGGAGACTAGATATCTCCCACCCCACTACCACTATCAGAGTAGATCCATAATGGAGACTAGGTATCTACCACCCCACTACCACTATCAGATTAGAGCCATAATGGAGACTAGGTATCTACCACCCCACTACCACTATCAGATTAGAGCCATAAAGGAGACTAGGTATCTACCACCCCACTACCTCTATCAGATTAGAGCGATAATGGAGACTAGATATCTCCCACCCCACTACCTCTATCAGATTAGAGCGATAATGGAGACTAGATATCTCCCACCCCACTACCACTATCAGAGTAGATCCATAATGGAGACTAGGTATCTACCACCCCACTACCACTATCAGATTAGAGCCATAATGGAGACTAGGTATCTACCACCCCACTACTACTACCAAATTAGAGCCATAAAGGAGACTAGGTATCTACCACCCCACTACCTCTATCAGATTAGAGCGATAATGGAGACTAGATATCTCCCACCCCACTACCTCTATCAGAGTAGAGCCATAATGGAGACTAGGTATCTACCACCCCACTACCACTATCAGATTAGAGCCATAATGGAGACTAGGTATCTACCACCCCACTACCACTATCAGATTAGACCCATAAGGGCACTAGACATCTACCACCCCACTACCACTATCAGATTAGAGCCATAATGTAGACTAGGTATCTACCACCCCACTACCAATATCAGATTAGAGCCATAATGAAGACTAGGTATCTAGCACTACCTCTATCAGATTAGAGCCATAATGGAGACTAGGTATCTACCACCCCACTACTACTACCAGATTAGAGCCAAAACGGAGACTAGTCATTTACCACCCCACTACCACTATCAGATTAGAGCCATAAGGGCACTAGACATCTACCACCCCACTACCACTATCAGATTAGAGCCATAATGTAGACTAGGTATCTACCACCCCACTACCAATATCAGATTAGAGCCATAATGCAGACTAGGTATCTACCACTACCTCTCTCAGATTAGAGCTATAATGGAGACTAGGTATCTACCACCCCACTACCACTATCAGATTAGAGCCATAATGGAGACTAGACATCTACCACTATCAGATTAGAGCCATAAGGGCTCTAGGCATCTACCACCCCACTATCACAATCATATTAGAGCCATAATGGAGACTAGGTATCTCCCACCCCACTACTACTATCAGATTAGATCCATAATGGAGACTAGGTATCTACCACCCCACTACCACTATCAGATTAGAGCCATAATGGAGACTAGGTATCTCCCACCCCACTACCACTATCAGATTAGATCCATAATGGAGACTAGGTATCTACCACCCCACTACCACATTCAGATTAGAGCCATAACGGAGACTAGACATCTACCACCCCACTACCACTATCAGATTAGAGCCATAATGGAGACTAGGTATCTACCACCCCACTACCACTATCAGATTAGAGCCATAAAGGCACTAGGCATCTACCACCCCACTACCACTATCAGATTAGAGCCATAAGGGCACTAGGCATCTACCACCCCACTACTACTACCAGATTAGAGCCATAAGGGAGACTAGGTATCTACCACCCCACTACCACTATCAGATTAGAGCCATAAGAGCACTAGGCATCTACCACCCCACTACCACTATCAGATTAGAGCCATAATGGAGACTAGGTATCTACCACCCAACTACCAATATCAGATTAGAGCCATAAAGGCACTAGGCATCTACCACCCCACTACCACTATCAGATTAGAGCCATAAGGGCACTAGGCATTTACCACCCCACTACCACTATCAGATTAGAGCCATAAGGGCACTAGGCATCTACCACCCCACTACTACTACCAGATTAGAGCCATAAGGGAGACTAGGTATCTACCACCCCACTACCACTATCAGATTAGAGCCATAAGAGCACTAGGCATCTACCACCCCACTACCACTATCAGATTAGAGCCATAATGGAGACTAGGTATCTACCACCCCACTACCACTATCAGATTAGAGCCATAAAGGCACTAGGCATCTACCACCCCACTACCACTATCAGATTAGAGCCATAAGGGCACTAGACATCTACCACCCCACTACCACTATCATATTAGAGCCATAATGGAGACTAGGTATCTACAACCCCACTACCTCTATCAGATTAGAGCGATAATGGAGACTAGGTATCTCCCACCCCACTACTACTATCAGATTAGATCCATAATGGAGACTAGGTATCTACCAAGCGATAATGGAGACTAGGTATCTACCACCCCACTACCACTATCAGATTAGAGCCATAATGGAGACTAGGTATCTACCACCCCACTACCACTATGTGATTAGAGCCATAATGGAGACTAGGTATCTACCACCCCACTACCACTATCAGATTAGAGCCATAATGTAGACTAGAAATCTACCACCCCACTACCACTATCAGATTAGAGCCATAAAGGCACTAGGTATCTACCACCCCACTACCACTATCAGATTAGAGCCATAAAGGCACTAGGCATCTGCCACCCCACTACCACTATCAGATATGAGCCATAACGGAGATTAGGTATCTACCACCCCACTACCACTATCAGATTAGAGCCATAAAGGCACTAGGCATCTACAACCCCACTACCACTATCAGATTAGAGCCATAAGGGCACTAGGCATCTACCATCCCACTACCACTATCATATTAGAGCCATAATGGAGACTAGGTATCTACCACCCCACAACCTCTATCAGATTAGAGCCATAATGGAGACTAGGTATCTCCCACCCCACTACCACTATCAGATTAGATCCATAATGGAGACTAGGTATCTACCACCCCACTACCACATTCAGATTAGAGCCATAATGGAGACTAGGTATCTACCACCCCACTACCACTATGTGATTAGAGCCATAATGGAGACTATGATTCTACCACCCCACTACCACTATCAGATTAGAGCCATAATGGAGACTAGGTATCTACCACCCCACTACCACTATCAGATTAGAGCCATAAAGGCACTAGGCATCTACCACCCCACTACCACTATCAGATTAGAGCCATATTGGAGACTAGGTATCTACCACCCCACTACCACTATCAGATTAGAGCCATAAAGGAGACTAGGCATCTACCACCCCACTACCACTATCAGATTAGAGCCATAAGGGCACTAGACATCTACCCCCCCACTACCACTATCATATTAGAGCCATAATGGAGACTAGGTATCTACAACCCCACTACCTCTATCAGATTAGAGCGATAATGGAGACTAGGTATCTCCCACCCCACTACTACTATCAGATTAGATCCATAATGGAGACTAGGTATCTACCACCCCACTACCACTATCAGATTAGAGCCATAATGGAGACTAGGTATCTACAACCCCACTACCACTATGTGATTAGAGCCATAATGGAGACTAGGTATCTACCACCCCACTACCACTATCAGATTAGAGCCATAATGTAGACTAGAAATCTACCACCCCACTACCACTATCAGATTAGAGCCATAAAGGCACTAGGTATCTACCACCCCACTACCACTATCAGATTAGAGCCATAATGGAGATTAGGTATCTACCAGCCCACTACCACTTTCAGATTAGAGCCATAAAGGCACTAGGCATCTACCACCCCACTACCACTATCAGATATGAGCCATAAGGGAGATTAGGTATCTACCACCCCACTACCACTATCAGATTAGAGCCATAAAGGCACTAGGCATCTACAACCCCACTACCACTATCAGATTAGAGCCATAATGGAGACTAGGTATCTACCATCCCACTACCACTATCAGATTAGAGCCATAATGGAGACTAGGTATCTCCCACCCCACTACCACTATCAGATTAGATCCATAATGGAGACTAGGTATCTACCACCCCACTACCACTATCAGATTAGAGCCATAATGGAGACTAGGTATCTCCCACCCCACTACCACTATCAGATTAGATCCATAATGGAGACTAGGTATCTACCACCCCACTACCACATTCAGATTAGAGCCATAACGGAGACTAGACATCTACCACCCCACTACCACTATCAGATTAGAGCCATAATGGAGACTAGGTATCTACCACCCCACTACCACTATCAGATTAGAGCCATAAAGGCACTAGGCATCTACCACCCCACTACCACTATCAGATTAGAGCCATAAGGGCACTAGGTATCTACCACCCCACTACCACTATCAGATTAGAGCCATAAGGGAGACTAGGTATCTACCACCCCACTACCACTATCAGATTAGAGCCATAAGAGCACTAGGTATCTACCACCCCACTACCACTATCAGATTAGAGCCATAATGGAGACTAGGTATCTACCACCCAACTACCAATATCAGATTAGAGCCATAAAGGCACTAGGCATCTACCACCCCACTACCACTATCAGATTAGAGCCATAAGGGCACTAGGCATTTACCACCCCACTACCACTATCAGATTAGAGCCATAAGGGCACTAGGTATCTACCACCCCACTACTACTACCAGATTAGAGCCATAAGGGAGACTAGGTATCTACCACCCCACTACCACTATCAGATTAGAGCCATAAGAGCACTAGGCATCTACCACCCCACTACCACTATCAGATTAGAGCCATAATGGAGACTAGGTATCTACCACCCCACTACCACTATCAGATTAGAGCCATAAAGGCACTAGGCATCTACCACCCCACTACCACTATCAGATTAGAGCCATAAGGGCACTAGACATCTACCACCCCACTACCACTATCATATTAGAGCCATAATGGAGACTAGGTATCTACAACCCCACTACCTCTATCAGATTAGAGCGATAATGGAGACTAGGTATCTCCCACCCCACTACTACTATCAGATTAGATCCATAATGGAGACTAGGTATCTACCAAGCGATAATGGAGACTAGGTATCTACCACCCCACTACCACTATCAGATTAGAGCCATAATGGAGACTAGGTATCTACCACCCCACTACCACTATGTGATTAGAGCCATAATGGAGACTAGGTATCTACCACCCCACTACCACTATCAGATTAGAGCCATAATGTAGACTAGAAATCTACCACCCCACTACCACTATCAGATTAGAGCCATAAAGGCACTAGGTATCTACCACCCCACTACCACTATCAGATTAGAGCCATAAAGGCACTAGGCATCTGCCACCCCACTACCACTATCAGATATGAGCCATAACGGAGATTAGGTATCTACCACCCCACTACCACTATCAGATTAGAGCCATAAAGGCACTAGGCATCTACAACCCCACTACCACTATCAGATTAGAGCCATAAGGGCACTAGGCATCTACCATCCCACTACCACTATCATATTAGAGCCATAATGGAGACTAGGTATCTACCACCCCACAACCTCTATCAGATTAGAGCCATAATGGAGACTAGGTATCTCCCACCCCACTACCACTATCAGATTAGATCCATAATGGAGACTAGGTATCTACCACCCCACTACCACATTCAGATTAGAGCCATAATGGAGACTAGGTATCTACCACCCCACTACCACTATGTGATTAGAGCCATAATGGAGACTATGATTCTACCACCCCACTACCACTATCAGATTAGAGCCATAATGGAGACTAGGTATCTACCACCCCACTACCACTATCAGATTAGAGCCATAAAGGCACTAGGCATCTACCACCCCACTACCACTATCAGATTAGAGCCATATTGGAGACTAGGTATCTACCACCCCACTACCACTATCAGATTAGAGCCATAAAGGCACTAGGCATCTACCACCCCACTACCACTATCAGATTAGAGCCATAAGGGCACTAGACATCTACCCCCCCACTACCACTATCAGATTAGAGCCATAATGGAGACTAGGTATCTACAACCCCACTACCTCTATCAGATTAGAGCGATAATGGAGACTAGGTATCTCCCACCCCACTACTACTATCAGATTAGATCCATAATGGAGACTAGGTATCTACCACCCCACTACCACTATCAGATTAGAGCCATAATGGAGACTAGGTATCTACAACCCCACTACCACTATGTGATTAGAGCCATAATGGAGACTAGGTATCTACCACCCCACTACCACTATCAGATTAGAGCCATAATGTAGACTAGAAATCTACCACCCCACTACCACTATCAGATTAGAGCCATAAAGGCACTAGGTATCTACCACCCCACTACCACTATCAGATTAGAGCCATAATGGAGATTAGGTATCTACCAGCCCACTACCACTTTCAGATTAGAGCCATAAAGGCACTAGGCATCTACCACCCCACTACCACTATCAGATATGAGCCATAAGGGAGATTAGGTATCTACCACCCCACTACCACTATCAGATTAGAGCCATAAAGGCACTAGGCATCTACAACCCCACTACCACTATCAGATTAGAGCCATAATGGAGACTAGGTATCTACCATCCCACTACCACTATCAGATTAGAGCCATAATGGAGACTAGGTATCTCCCACCCCACTACCACTATCAGATTAGATCCATAATGGAGACTAGGTATCTACCACCCCACTACCACATTCAGATTAGAGCCATAATGGAGACTAGGTATCTACCACCCCATTACCACTATGTGATTAGAGCCATAATGGAGACTATGATTCTACAACCCCACTACCACTATCAGATTACAGCCATAATGGAGACTAGAAATCTACCACCCCACTACCACTATCAGATTCGAGCCATAATGGAGACTAGACATCTACCACCCCACTACCACTATCAGATTAGAGCCATAATGGAGACTAGGTATATACCACCCCACTACCACTATCAGATTATAGCCATAAAGGCACTAGGCATCTACCACCCCACTACCACTATCAGATTAGAGCCATAAGGGCACTAGGCATCTACCACCCCACTACCTCTATCAGATTAGAGCCATAAGGGCACTAGACATCTACCACCCCACAACCACTATCATATTAGAGCCATAATGGAGACTAGGTATCTACAACCCCACTACCTCTATCAGATTAGAGCCATAAGGGCACTAGACATCTACCACCCCACTACTACTACCAGATTAGAGCCATAAAGGAGACTAGTCATTTACCACCCCACTACCTCTATCAGATAAGAGCCATAATGGAGACTAGGTATCTACCACCCCACTACCACTATCAGGTTAGAGCCATAAGGGCACTAGGCATCTACCACCCCACTACCTCTATCAGATTAGATCCATAAGGGCACTAGGCATCTACCACCCCACTACCTCTATCAGATTAGAGCCATAAGGGCACTAGACATCTACCACCCCACAACCACTATCATATTAGAGCCATAATGGAGACTAGGTATCTACCACCCCACTACCACTATGTGATTAGAGCCATAATGGAGACTAGGTATCTACCACCCCACTACCACTATCAGATTAGAGCCATAATGGAGACTAGAAATCTACCACCCCACTACCACTATCAGATTCGAGCCATAATGGACACTAGACATCTACCATCCCACTACCTCTATCAGATAAGAGCCATAATGGAGAGTAGGTATCTACCACCCCACTACCACTATCAGATTAGAGCCATAAGGGCACTAGGCATCTAACCCCCCCCCCTACCTCAATCAGATTAGAGCCATAAGGGCACTAGGCATCTACCACCTCCGCTACCACTATCAGATTAGAACCATAATGGAGACTAGGTATCTACCACCCCACTACCACTATCAGATTAGAACCATAAGGGCACTAGACATCTACCACATTTAACATTTACATTTAAGTCATTTAGCAGACGCTCTTATCCAGAGCGACTTACAAGTTGGTGCATTCACCTTATGATGTCCAGTGGAACAACCACTTTACAATAGTGCATCTAACTCTAAGGGGGGGGGGAGGGGGGTTAGAAGGATTACTTTATCCTATCCTAGGTATTCCTTAAAGAGGTGGGGTTTCAGGTGTCTCCGGAAGGTGGTGATTGATTCCGCTGACCTGGCGTCGTGGGGGAGTTTGTTCCACCATTGGGGTGCCAGAGCAGCGAACAGTTTTGACTGGGCTGAGCGGGAGCTGTACTTCCTCAGAGGTAGGGAGGCGAGCAGGCCAGAGGTGGATGAACGCAGTGCCCTTGTTTGGGTGTAGGGCCTGATCAGAGCCTGAAGGTACGGAGGTGCCGTTCCCCTCACAGCTCCGTAGGCAAGCACTATGGTCTTGTAGCGGATGCGAGCTTCAACTGGAAGCCAGTGGAGAGAGCGGAGGAGCGGGGTGACGTGAGAGAACTTGGGAAGGTTGAACACCAGACGGGCTGCGGCTTTCTGGATGAGTTGTAGGGGTTTAATCGCACAGGCAGGGAGCCCAGCCAACAGCGAGTTGCAGTAATCCAGACGGGAGATGACAAGTGCCTGGATTAGGACCTGCGCCGCTTCCTGTGTGAGGCAGGGTCGTACTCTGCGAATGTTGTAGAGCATGAACCTACAGGAACGGGTCACCGCCTTGATGTTGGTTGAGAACGACAGGGTGTTTTCCAGGATCACGCCAAGGTTCTTAGCGCTCTGGGAGGAGGACACAATGGAGTTGTCAACCGTGATGGCAAGATCATGGAACGGGCAGTCCTTCCCCGGGAGGAAGAGCAGCTCCGTCTTGCCGAGGTTCAGCTTGAGGTGGTGATCCGTCATCCACACTGATATGTCTGCCAGACATGCAGAGATGCGATTCGCCACCTGGTTATCAGAAGGGGGAAAGGAGAAGATGAATTGTGTGTCGTCTGCATAGCAATGATAGGATAGAACATGTGAGGATATGACAGAGCCAAGTGACTTGGTGTATAGCGAGAATAGGAGAGGGCCTAGAACAGAGCCCTGGGGGACACCAGTGGTACCACCCCACTACCACTATCAGATTAGAGCCATAATGGAGACTAGGTATCTACCACCCCACTACCACTACCAGATTAGAGCCATAAGGGCACTAGACATCTACCACCCCACTACCACTATCATATTAGAGCCATAATGGAGACTAGGTATCTACCACCTCACTACCACTATCAGATTAGAGCCATAATGGAGACTAGAAATCTACCACCCCACTACCACTATAAGATTCGAGCCATAATGGAGACTAGACATCTACCACCCCACTACCACTATCAGATTAGAGCCATAATGGAGACTAGGTATCTACCACCCCACTACCACTATCAGATTAGAGCCATAAGGGCACTAGGCATCTACCACCCCACTACTACTACCAGATTAGAGCCATAAGGGAGACTAGGTATATACCACCCCACTACCACTATCAGATTAGAGCCATAAGGGCACTAGGCATCTACCATCCCACTACCACTATCAGATTAGAGCCATAATGGAGACTAGGTATCTACCACCCCACTACCACTATCAGATTAGAGCCATAAAGGCACTAGGCATCTACCACCCCACTACCACTATCAGATTAGAGCCATAGTGGAGGCTAGGTATCTACAACCCCACTACCACTATCAGATTAGAGCCATAATGGAGACTAGGTATCTACCACCCCACTACCACTATCAGATTAGAGCCATAAAGGCACTAGGCATCTACCACCCCACTACCTCTATCAGATTAGAGCCATAAGGGCACTAGACATCTACCACCCCACAACCACTATCATATTAGAGCCATAATGGAGACTAGGTATCTACAACCCCACTACCTCTATCAGATTAGAGCCATAAGGGCACTAGACATCTACCACCCCACTACTACTACCAGATTAGAGCCATAAAGGAGACTAGTCATTTACCACCCCACTACCTCTATCAGATAAGAGCCATAATGGAGACTAGGTATCTACCACCCCACTACCACTATCAGGTTAGAGCCATAAGGGCACTAGGCATCTACCACCCCACTACCTCTATCAGATTAGAGCCATAAGGGCACTAGGCATCTACCACCCCACTACCTCTATCAAATTAGAGCCATAAGGGCACTAGACATCTACCACCCCACAACCACTATCATATTAGAGCCATAATGGAGACTAGGTATCTACCACCCCACTACCACTATGTGATTAGAGCCATAATGGAGACTAGGTATCTACCACCCCACTACCACTATCAGATTAGAGCCATAATGGAGACTAGAAATCTACCACCCCACTACCACTATCAGATTCGAGCCATAATGGACACTAGACATCTACCATCCCACTACCTCTATCAGATAAGAGCCATAATGGAGAGTAGGTATCTACCACCCCACTACCACTATCAGATTAGAGCCATAAGGGCACTAGGCATCTAACCCCCCCCCTACCTCAATCAGATTAGAGCCATAAGGGCACTAGGCATCTACCACCTCCGCTACCACTATCAGATTAGAACCATAATGGAGACTAGGTATCTACCACCCCACTACCACTATCAGATTAGAACCATAAGGGCACTAGACATCTACCACATTTAACATTTACATTTAAGTCATTTAGCAGACGCTCTTATCCAGAGCGACTTACAAGTTGGTGCATTCACCTTATGATGTCCAGTGGAACAACCACTTTACAATAGTGCATCTAACTCTAAGGGGGGGGGGGGGGGGGTTAGAAGGATTACTTTATCCTATCCTAGGTATTCCTTAAAGAGGTGGGGTTTCAGGTGTCTCCGGAAGGTGGTGATTGATTCCGCTGACCTGGCGTCGTGGGGGAGTTTGTTCCACCATTGGGGTGCCAGAGCAGCGAACAGTTTTGACTGGGCTGAGCGGGAGCTGTACTTCCTCAGAGGTAGGGAGGCGAGCAGGCCAGAGGTGGATGAACGCAGTGCCCTTGTTTGGGTGTAGGGCCTGATCAGAGCCTGAAGGTACGGAGGTGCCGTTCCCCTCACAGCTCCGTAGGCAAGCACTATGGTCTTGTAGCGGATGCGAGCTTCAACTGGAAGCCAGTGGAGAGAGCGGAGGAGCGGGGTGACGTGAGAGAACTTGGGAAGGTTGAACACCAGACGGGCTGCGGCTTTCTGGATGAGTTGTAGGGGTTTAATCGCACAGGCAGGGAGCCCAGCCAACAGCGAGTTGCAGTAATCCAGACGGGAGATGACAAGTGCCTGGATTAGGACCTGCGCCGCTTCCTGTGTGAGGCAGGGTCGTACTCTGCGAATGTTGTAGAGCATGAACCTACAGGAACGGGTCACCGCCTTGATGTTGGTTGAGAACGACAGGGTGTTTTCCAGGATCACGCCAAGGTTCTTAGCGCTCTGGGAGGAGGACACAATGGAGTTGTCAACCGTGATGGCAAGATCATGGAACGGGCAGTCCTTCCCCGGGAGGAAGAGCAGCTCCGTCTTGCCGAGGTTCAGCTTGAGGTGGTGATCCGTCATCCACACTGATATGTCTGCCAGACATGCAGAGATGCGATTCGCCACCTGGTTATCAGAAGGGGGAAAGGAGAAGATGAATTGTGTGTCGTCTGCATAGCAATGATAGGATAGAACATGTGAGGATATGACAGAGCCAAGTGACTTGGTGTATAGCGAGAATAGGAGAGGGCCTAGAACAGAGCCCTGGGGGACACCAGTGGTACCACCCCACTACCACTATCAGATTAGAGCCATAATGGAGACTAGGTATCTACCACCCCACTACCACTACCAGATTAGAGCCATAAGGGCACTAGACATCTACCACCCCACTACCACTATCATATTAGAGCCATAATGGAGACTAGGTATCTACCACCTCACTACCACTATCAGATTAGAGCCATAATGGAGACTAGAAATCTACCACCCCACTACCACTATAAGATTCGAGCCATAATGGAGACTAGACATCTACCACCCCACTACCACTATCAGATTAGAGCCATAATGGAGACTAGGTATCTACCACCCCACTACCACTATCAGATTAGAGCCATAAGGGCACTAGGCATCTACCACCCCACTACTACTACCAGATTAGAGCCATAAGGGAGACTAGGTATATACCACCCCACTACCACTATCAGATTAGAGCCATAAGGGCACTAGGCATCTACCATCCCACTACCACTATCAGATTAGAGCCATAATGGAGACTAGGTATCTACCACCCCACTACCACTATCAGATTAGAGCCATAAAGGCACTAGGCATCTACCACCCCACTACCACTATCAGATTAGAGCCATAATGGAGGCTAGGTATCTACAACCCCACTACCACTATCAGATTAGAGCCATAATGGAGACTAGGTATCTACCACCCCACTACCACTATCAGATTAGAGCCATAAAGGCACTAGGCATCTACCACCCCACTACCTCTATCAGATTAGAGCCATAAGGGCACTAGACATCTACCACCCCACAACCACTATCATATTAGAGCCATAATGGAGACTAGGTATCTACAACCCCACTACCTCTATCAGATTAGAGCCATAAGGGCAATAGACATCTACCACCCCACTACTACTACCAGATTAGAGCCATAAAGGAGACTAGTCATTTACCACCCCACTACCTCTATCAGATAAGAGCCATAATGGAGACTAGGTATCTACCACCCCACTACCACTATCAGGTTAGAGCCATAAGGGCACTAGGCATCTACCACCCCACTACCTCTATCAGATTAGAGCCATAAGGGCACTAGGCATCTACCACCCCACTACCTCTATCAGATTAGAGCCATAAGGGCACTAGACATCTACCACCCCACAACCACTATCATATTAGAGCCATAATGGAGACTAGGTATCTACCACCCCACTACCACTATGTGATTAGAGCCATAATGGAGACTAGGTATCTACCACCCCACTACCACTATCAGATTAGAGCCATAATGGAGACTAGAAATCTACCACCCCACTACCACTATCAGATTCGAGCCATAATGGACACTAGACATCTACCATCCCACTACCTCTATCAGATAAGAGCCATAATGGAGAGTAGGTATCTACCACCCCACTACCACTATCAGATTAGAGCCATAAGGGCACTAGGCATCTAACCCCCCCCTACCTCAATCAGATTAGAGCCATAAAGGCACTAGGCATCTACCACCTCCGCTACCACTATCAGATTAGAACCATAATGGAGACTAGGTATCTACCACCCCACTACCACTATCAGATTAGAACCATAAGGGCACTAGACATCTACCACATTTAACATTTACATTTAAGTCATTTAGCAGACGCTCTTATCCAGAGCGACTTACAAGTTGGTGCATTCACCTTATGATGTCCAGTGGAACAACCACTTTACAATAGTGCATCTAACTCTAAGGGGGGGGGGGGGGGGGGGTTAGAAGGATTACTTTATCCTATCCTAGGTATTCCTTAAAGAGGTGGGGTTTCAGGTGTCTCCGGAAGGTGGTGATTGATTCCGCTGACCTGGCGTCGTGGGGGAGTTTGTTCCACCATTGGGGTGCCAGAGCAGCGAACAGTTTTGACTGGGCTGAGCGGGAGCTGTACTTCCTCAGAGGTAGGGAGGCGAGCAGGCCAGAGGTGGATGAACGCAGTGCCCTTGTTTGGGTGTAGGGCCTGATCAGAGCCTGATGGTACGGAGGTGCCGTTCCCCTCACAGCTCCGTAGGCAAGCACTATGGTCTTGTAGCGGATGCGAGCTTCAACTGGAAGCCAGTGGAGAGAGCGGAGGAGCGGGGTGACGTGAGAGAACTTGGGAAGGTTGAACACCAGACGGGCTGCGGCTTTCTGGATGAGTTGTAGGGGTTTAATCGCACAGGCAGGGAGCCCAGCCAACAGCGAGTTGCAGTAATCCAGACGGGAGATGACAAGTGCCTGGATTAGGACCTGCGCCGCTTCCTGTGTGAGGCAGGGTCGTACTCTGCGAATGTTGTAGAGCATGAACCTACAGGAACGGGTCACCGCCTTGATGTTGGTTGAGAACGACAGGGTGTTTTCCAGGATCACGCCAAGGTTCTTAGCGCTCTGGGAGGAGGACACAATGGAGTTGTCAACCGTGATGGCAAGATCATGGAACGGGCAGTCCTTCCCCGGGAGGAAGAGCAGCTCCGTCTTGCCGAGGTTCAGCTTGAGGTGGTGATCCGTCATCCACACTGATATGTCTGCCAGACATGCAGAGATGCGATTCGCCACCTGGTTATCAGAAGGGGGAAAGGAGAAGATGAATTGTGTGTCGTCTGCATAGCAATGATAGGATAGAACATGTGAGGATATGACAGAGCCAAGTGACTTGGTGTATAGCGAGAATAGGAGAGGGCCTAGAACAGAGCCCTGGGGGACACCAGTGGTACCACCCCACTACCACTATCAGATTAGAGCCATAATGGAGACTAGGTATCTACCACCCCACTACCACTACCAGATTAGAGCCATAAGGGCACTAGACATCTACCACCCCACTACCACTATCATATTAGAGCCATAATGGAGACTAGGTATCTACCACCCCACTACCACTATCAGATTAGAGCCATAATGTAGACTAGAAATCTACCACCCCACTACCACTATCAGATTAGAGCCATAAAGGCACTAGGTATCTACCACCCCACTACCACTATCAGATTAGAGCCATAATGGAGATTAGGTATCTACCAGCCCACTACCACTTTCAGATTAGAGCCATAAAGGCACTAGGCATCTACCACCCCACTACCACTATCAGATATGAGCCATAAGGGAGATTAGGTATCTACCACCCCACTACCACTATCAGATTAGAGCCATAAAGGCACTAGGCATCTACAACCCCACTACCACTATCAGATTAGAGCCATAATGGAGACTAGGTATCTACCATCCCACTACCACTATCAGATTAGAGCCATAATGGAGACTAGGTATCTACCACCCCACTACCACTATCAGATTAGATCCATAATGGAGACTAGGTATCTACCACCCCACTACCACTATTCAGATTAGAGCCATAATGGAGACTAGGTATCTACCACCCCATTACCACTATGTGATTAGAGCCATAATGGAGACTATGATTCTACAACCCCACTACCACTATCAGATTACAGCCATAATGGAGACTAGAAATCTACCACCCCACTACCACTATCAGATTCGAGCCATAATGGAGACTAGACATCTACCACCCCACTACCACTATCAGATTAGAGCCATAATGGAGACTAGGTATCTACCACCCCACTACCACTATCAGATTAGAGCCATAAAGGCACTAGGCATCTACCACCCCACTACCACTATCAGATTAGAGCCATAAGGGCACTAGGCATCTACCACCCCACTACCTCTATCAGATTAGAGCCATAAGGGCACTAGACATCTACCACCCCACAACCACTATCATATTAGAGCCATAATGGAGACTAGGTATCTACAACCCCACTACCTCTATCAGATTAGAGCCATAAGGGCACTAGACATCTACCACCCCACTACCACTATCAGATTAGAGCCATAATGGAGACTAGGTATCTACCACCCCACTACCACTATCAGATTAGAGCCATAATGGAGACTAGGTATCTACCACCCCACTACCACTATCAGGTTAGAGCCATAAGGGCACTAGGCATCTACCACCCCACTACCTCTATCAGATTAGAGCCATAAGGGCACTAGGCATCTACCACCCCACTACCTCTATCAGATTAGAGCCATAAGGGCACTAGACATCTACCACCCCACAACCACTATCATATTAGAGCCATAATGGAGACTAGGTATCTACCACCCCACTACCACTATGTGATTAGAGCCATAATGGAGACTAGGTATCTACCACCCCACTACCACTATCAGATTAGAGCCATAATGGAGACTAGAAATCTACCACCCCACTACCACTATCAGATTCGAGCCATAATGGACACTAGACATCTACCATCCCACTACCTCTATCAGATAAGAGCCATAATGGAGAGTAGGTATCTACCACCCCACTACCACTATCAGATTAGAGCCATAAGGGCACTAGGCATCTAACCCCCCCCCCTACCTCAATCAGATTAGAGCCATAAGGGCACTAGGCATCTACCACCTCCGCTACCACTATCAGATTAGAACCATAATGGAGACTAGGTATCTACCACCCCACTACCACTATCAGATTAGAACCATAAGGGCACTAGACATCTACCACATTTAACATTTACATTTAAGTCATTTAGCAGACGCTCTTATCCAGAGCGACTTACAAGTTGGTGCATTCACCTTATGATGTCCAGTGGAACAACCACTTTACAATAGTGCATCTAACTCTAAGGGGGGGGGAGGGGGGTTAGAAGGATTACTTTATCCTATCCTAGGTATTCCTTAAAGAGGTGGGGTTTCAGGTGTCTCCGGAAGGTGGTGATTGATTCCGCTGACCTGGCGTCGTGGGGGAGTTTGTTCCACCATTGGGGTGCCAGAGCAGCGAACAGTTTTGACTGGGCTGAGCGGGAGCTGTACTTCCTCAGAGGTAGGGAGGCGAGCAGGCCAGAGGTGGATGAACGCAGTGCCCTTGTTTGGGTGTAGGGCCTGATCAGAGCCTGAAGGTACGGAGGTGCCGTTCCCCTCACAGCTCCGTAGGCAAGCACTATGGTCTTGTAGCGGATGCGAGCTTCAACTGGAAGCCAGTGGAGAGAGCGGAGGAGCGGGGTGACGTGAGAGAACTTGGGAAGGTTGAACACCAGACGGGCTGCGGCTTTCTGGATGAGTTGTAGGGGTTTAATCGCACAGGCAGGGAGCCCAGCCAACAGCGAGTTGCAGTAATCCAGACGGGAGATGACAAGTGCCTGGATTAGGACCTGCGCCGCTTCCTGTGTGAGGCAGGGTCGTACTCTGCGAATGTTGTAGAGCATGAACCTACAGGAACGGGTCACCGCCTTGATGTTGGTTGAGAACGACAGGGTGTTTTCCAGGATCACGCCAAGGTTCTTAGCGCTCTGGGAGGAGGACACAATGGAGTTGTCAACCGTGATGGCAAGATCATGGAACGGGCAGTCCTTCCCCGGGAGGAAGAGCAGCTCCGTCTTGCCGAGGTTCAGCTTGAGGTGGTGATCCGTCATCCACACTGATATGTCTGCCAGACATGCAGAGATGCGATTCGCCACCTGGTTATCAGAAGGGGGAAAGGAGAAGATGAATTGTGTGTCGTCTGCATAGCAATGATAGGATAGAACATGTGAGGATATGACAGAGCCAAGTGACTTGGTGTATAGCGAGAATAGGAGAGGGCCTAGAACAGAGCCCTGGGGGACACCAGTGGTACCACCCCACTACCACTATCAGATTAGAGCCATAATGGAGACTAGGTATCTACCACCCCACTACCACTACCAGATTAGAGCCATAAGGGCACTAGACATCTACCACCCCACTACCACTATCATATTAGAGCCATAATGGAGACTAGGTATCTACCACCTCACTACCACTATCAGATTAGAGCCATAATGGAGACTAGAAATCTACCACCCCACTACCACTATAAGATTCGAGCCATAATGGAGACTAGACATCTACCACCCCACTACCACTATCAGATTAGAGCCATAATGGAGACTAGGTATCTACCACCCCACTACCACTATCAGATTAGAGCCATAAGGGCACTAGGCATCTACCACCCCACTACTACTACCAGATTAGAGCCATAAGGGAGACTAGGTATATACCACCCCACTACCACTATCAGATTAGAGCCATAAGGGCACTAGGCATCTACCATCCCACTACCACTATCAGATTAGAGCCATAATGGAGACTAGGTATCTACCACCCCACTACCACTATCAGATTAGAGCCATAAAGGCACTAGGCATCTACCACCCCACTACCACTATCAGATTAGAGCCATAATGGAGGCTAGGTATCTACAACCCCACTACCACTATCAGATTAGAGCCATAATGGAGACTAGGTATCTACCACCCCACTACCACTATCAGATTAGAGCCATAAAGGCACTAGGCATCTACCACCCCACTACCTCTATCAGATTAGAGCCATAAGGGCACTAGAGATCTACCACCCCACAACCACTATCATATTAGAGCCATAATGGAGACTAGGTATCTACAACCCCACTACCTCTATCAGATTAGAGCCATAAGGGCAATAGACATCTACCACCCCACTACTACTACCAGATTAGAGCCATAAAGGAGACTAGTCATTTACCACCCCACTACCTCTATCAGATAAGAGCCATAATGGAGACTAGGTATCTACCACCCCACTACCTCTATCAGATTAGAGCCATAATGGAGACTAGGTATCTACCACCTCACTACCACTATCAGATTAGAGCCATAATGGAGACTAGAAATCTACCACCCCACTACCACTATCAGATTAGAGCCATAATGGAGACTAGGTATCTACCACCCCACTACCACTATCAGATTAGAGCCATAAGGGCACTAGGCATCTACCACCCCACTACTACTACCAGATTAGAGCCATAAGGGAGACTAGGTATATACCACCCCACTACCACTATCAGATTAGAGCCATAAGGGCACTAGGCATCTACCATCCCACTACCACTATCAGATTAGAGCCATAATGGAGACTAGGTATCTACCACCCCACTACCACTATCAGATTAGAGCCATAAAGGCACTAGGCATCTACCACCCCACTACCACTATCAGATTAGAGCCATAATGGAGGCTAGGTATCTACAACCCCACTACCACTATCAGATTAGAGCCATAATGGAGACTAGGTATCTACCACCCCACTACCACTATCAGATTAGAGCCATAAAGGCACTAGGCATCTACCACCCCACTACCTCTATCAGATTAGAGCCATAAGGGCACTAGACATCTACCACCCCACAACCACTATCATATTAGAGCCATAATGGAGACTAGGTATCTACAACCCCACTACCTCTATCAGATTAGAGCCATAAGGGCACTAGACATCTACCACCCCACTACTACTACCAGATTAGAGCCATAAAGGAGACTAGTCATTTACCACCCCACTACCTCTATCAGATAAGAGCCATAATGGAGACTAGGTATCTACCACCCCACTACCACTATCAGGTTAGAGCCATAAGGGCACTAGGCATCTACCACCCCACTACCTCTATCAGATTAGAGCCATAAGGGCACTAGGCATCTACCACCCCACTACCTCTATCAGATTAGAGCCATAAGGGCACTAGACATCTACCACCCCACAACCACTATCATATTAGAGCCATAATGGAGACTAGGTATCTACAACCCCACTACCTCTATCAGATTAGAGCCATAATGGAGACTAGGTATCTACCACCCCACTACCACTATCAGATTAGAGCCATAATGGAGACTAGGTATCTACCACCCCACTACCACTATCAGATTAGAGCCATAATGGACACTAGGTATCTACCACCCCACTACCACTATGTGATTAGAGCCATAATGGAGACTAGGTATCTACCACCCCACTACCACTATCAGATTAGAGCCATAATGGAGACTAGAAATCTACCACCCCACTACCACTATCAGATTCGAGCCATAATGGAGACAAGACATCTACCACCCCTCTACCTCTATCAGATTAGAGCCATAAGGGCACTAGACATCTACCACCCCACTACCACTATCATATTAGAGCCATAATGGAGACAAGACATCTACCACCCCTCTACCTCTATCAGATTAGAGCCATAAGGGCACTAGACATCTACCACCCCACTACCACTATCATATTAGAGCCATAATGGAGACTAGGTATCTACAACCCCACTACCTCTATCAGATTAGAGCCATAATGGAGACTAGGTATCTCCCACCCCACTACCACTATCAGATTAGATCCATAATGGAGACTAGGTATCTACCACCCCACTACCACTATCAGATTAGAGCCATAATGGAGACTAGGTATCTACCACCCCACTACCACTATGTGATTAGAGCCATAATGGAGACTAGGTATCTACCACCCCACTACCACTATCAGATTAGAGCCATAATGGCACTAGGCATCTACCACCCCACTACCACTATCATATTAGAGCCATAAGGGCACTAGGCATCTACCACCCCACTACTACTACCAGATTAGAGCCATAAAGGAGACTAGGTATATACCACCCACTACCACTATCAGATTAGAGCCATAAGGGAGACTAGGTATCTACCACCCCACTACCAATATCAGATTAGAGCCATAATGGAGACAAGACATCTACCACCCCTCTACCTCTATCAGATTAGAGCCATAAGGGCACTAGACATCTACCACCCCACTACCACTATCATATTAGAGCCATAATGGAGACTAGGTATCTACAACCCCACTGCCTCGATCAGATTAGAGCCATAATGGAGACTAGGTATCTCCCACCCCACTACCACTATCAGATTAGATCCATAATGGAGACTAGGTATCTACCACCCCACAACCACTATCAGATTAGAGCCATAATGGAGACTAGGTATCTACCACCCCACTACCACTATGTGATTAGAGCCATAATGGAGACTAGGTATCTACCACCCCACTACCACTATCAGATTAGAGCCATAATGGAGACTAAAAATCTACCACCCCACTACCACTATCAGATTCGAGCCATAATGGAGACAGACATCTACCACCCCACTACCACTATCAGATTAGAGCCATAATGGAGACTAGGTATCTACCACCCCACTACCACTATCAGATTAGAGCCATAATGGCACTAGGTATCTACCACCCCACTACCACTATCAGATTAGAGCCATAAGGGCACTAGGCATCTACCACCCCACTACTACTACCAGATTAGAGCCATAAGGGCACTAGGCATCTACCACCCCACTACTACTACCTGATTAGAGCCATAAGGGAGACTAGGTATATACCACCCACTACCACTATCAGATTAGAGCCATAAGGGCACTAGGCATCTACCACCCCACAACCACTATCATATTAGAGCCATAATGGAGACTAGGTATCTACAACCCCACTACCTCTATCAGATTAGAGCCATAAGGGCACTAGACATCTACCACCCCACTACTACTACGAGATTAGAGCCATAAAGGAGACTAGTAATTTACCACCCCACTACCTCTATCAGATAAGAGCCATAATGGAGACTAGGTATCTACCACCCCACTACCTCTATCAGATTAGAGCCATAAGGGCACTAGGCATCTACCACCCCACTACCTCTATCAGATTAGAGCCATAAGGGCACTAGACATCTACCACCCCACAACCACTATCATATTAGAGCCATAATGGAGACTAGGTATCTCCCACCCCACTACCACTATCAGATTAGATCCATAATGGAGACTAGGTATCTACCACCCCACTACCACTATCAGATTAGAGCCATAATGGAGACTAGGTATCTACCACCCCACTACCACTATGTGATTAGAGCCATAATGGAGACTAGGTATCTACCACCCCACTACCACTATCAGATTAGAGCCATAATGGAGACTAGAAATCTACCACCCCACTACCACTATCAGATTAGAGCCACAATGGAGACAGACATCTACCACCCCTCTACCTCTATCAGATTAGAGCCATAAGGGCACTAGACATCTACCACCCCTCTACCACTATCAGATTAGATCCATAATGGAGACTAGGTATCTACCACCCCACTACCACTATCAGATTAGAGCCATAATGGAGACTAGGTATCTACCACCCCACTACCACTATTTGATTAGAGCCATAATGGAGACTAGGTATCTACCACCCCACTACCACTATCAGATTAGAGCCATAATGGCATTAGGCATCTACCACCCCACTACCACTATCAGATTAGAGCCATAAGGGCACTAGGCATCTAACACCCCACTACTACTACCAGATTAGAGCCATAAGGGAGACTAGGTATATACCACCCACTACCACTATCAGATTAGATCCATAAGGGAGACTAGGTATCTACCACCCCACTACCAATATCAGATTAGAGCCATAATGGAGACAAGACATCTACCACCCCTCTACCTCTATCAGATTAGAGCCATAAGGGCACTAGACATCTACCACCCCACTACCACTATCATATTAGAGCCATAATGGAGACTAGGTATCTACAACCCCACTGCCTCGATCAGATTAGAGCCATAATGGAGACTAGGTATCTCCCACCCCACTACCACTATCAGATTAGATCCATAATGGGGACTAGGTATCTACCACCCCACAACCACTATCAGATTAGAGCCATAATGGAGACTAGGTATCTACAACCCCACTACCACTATGTTATTAGAGCCATAATGGAGACTAGGTATCTACCACCCCACTACCACTATCAGATTAGAGCCATAATGGAGACTAAAAATCTACCACCCCACTACCACTATCAGATTAGAGCCATAAGGGCACTAGGTATCTACCACCCCACTACCACTATCAGATTCGAGCCATAATGGAGACAGACATCTACCACCCCACTACCACTATCAGATTAGAGCCATAATGGAGACTAGGTATCTACCACCCCACTACCACTATCAGATTAGAGCCATAATGGAGACTAGGTATCTACCACCCCACTACCACTATCAGATTAGAGCCATAAGGGCACTAGGCATCTACCACCCCACTACTACTACCAGATTAGAGTCATAAGGGCACTAGGCATCTACCACCCCACTACAACTACCAGATTAGAGCCATAAGGGAGACTATGTATATACCACCCACTACCACTATCATATTAGAGCCATAAGGGCACTAGGCATCTACCACCCCACTACTACTACCAGATTAGAGCCATAAGGGAGACTAGGTATATACCACCCACTACCACTATCAGATTAGAGCCATAAGGGCACTAGGCATCTACCACCCCACTACCACTATCAGATTAGAGCCATAATGGAGACTAGGTATCTACCACCCCACTACCACTATCAGAATAGAACCATAATGGAGACTAGGTATCTACCACCCCACTACCACTATCAGATTAGAGCCATAAAGGCCCTAGGCATCTACCACCCCACTACCACTATCAGATTAGAGCCATAATGGAGGCTAGGTATCTAAAACCCCACTACCACTATCAGATTAGAGCCATAAGGGCACTAGACATCTACCACCCCACTACCACTATCATATTAGAGCCATAATGGAGACTAGGTATCTACAACCCCACTACCTCTATCAGATTAGAGCCATAAGGGCACTAGACATCTACCACCCCACTACCTCTATCAGATTAGAGCCATAAGGGCACTAGACATCTACCACCCCACAACCACTATCAGATTAGAGCCATAAGGGCACTAGACATCTACCACCCCACAACCACTACCAGATTAGAGCCAAAACGGAGACTACACATCTACCACCCCACTACCACTATCATATTAGAGCCATAATGGAGACTAGGTATCTACCACCCCACTACCACTATCAGATTAGAGCCATAATGGCACTAGGTATCTACCACCCCACTACCACTATCAGATTAGAGCCATAAGGGCACTAGGCATCTACCACCCCACTACTACTACCAGATTAGAGCCATAAGGGCACTAGGCATCTACCACCCCACTACTACTACCAGATTAGAGCCATAAGGGAGACTAGGTATATACCACCCACTACCACTATCAGATTAGAGCCATAAGGGCACTAGGCATCTACCACCCCACAACCACTATCATATTAGAGCCATAATGGAGACTAGGTATCTACAACCCCACTACCTCTATCAGATTAGAGCCATAAGGGCACTAGACATCTACCACCCCACTACTACTACGAGATTAGAGCCATAAAGGAGACTAGTAATTTACCACCCCACTACCTCTATCAGATAAGAGCCATAATGGAGACTAGGTATCTACCACCCCACTACCTCTATCAGATTAGAGCCATAAGGGCACTAGGCATCTACCACCCCACTACCTCTATCAGATTAGAGCCATAAGGGCACTAGACATCTACCACCCCACAACCACTATCATATTAGAGCCATAATGGAGACTAGGTATCTCCCACCCCACTACCACTATCAGATTAGATCCATAATGGAGACTAGGTATCTACCACCCCACTACCACTATCAGATTAGAGCCATAATGGACACTAGGTATCTACCACCCCACTACCACTATGTGATTAGAGCCATAATGGAGACTAGGTATCTACCACCCCACTACCACTATCAGATTAGAGCCATAATGGAGACTAGAAATCTACCACCCCACTACCACTATCAGATTAGAGCCATAATGGAGACAAGACATCTACCACCCCTCTACCTCTATCAGATTAGAGCCATAAGGGCACTAGACATCTACCACCCCTCTACCACTATCAGATTAGATCCATAATGGAGACTAGGTATCTACCACCCCACTACCACTATCAGATTAGAGCCATAATGGAGACTAGGTATCTACCACCCCACTACCACTATGTGATTAGAGCCATAATGGAGACTAGGTATCTACCACCCCACTACCACTATCAGATTAGAGCCATAATGGCATTAGGCATCTACCACCCCACTACCACTATCAGATTAGAGCCATAAGGGCACTAGGCATCTAACACCCCACTACTACTACCAGATTAGAGCCATAAGGGAGACTAGGTATATACCACCCACTACCACTATCAGATTAGATCCATAAGGGAGACTAGGTATCTACCACCCCACTACCAATATCAGATTAGAGCCATAATGGAGACAAGACATCTACCACCCCTCTACCTCTATCAGATTAGAGCCATAAGGGCACTAGACATCTACCACCCCACTACCACTATCATATTAGAGCCATAATGGAGACTAGGTATCTACAACCCCACTGCCTCGATCAGATTAGAGCCATAATGGAGACTAGGTATCTCCCACCCCACTACCACTATCAGATTAGATCCATAATGGAGACTAGGTATCTACCACCCCACAACCACTATCAGATTAGAGCCATAATGGAGACTAGGTATCTACCACCCCACTACCACTATGTTATTAGAGCCATAATGGAGACTAGGTATCTACCACCCCACTACCACTATCAGATTAGAGCCATAATGGAGACTAAAAATCTACCACCCCACTACCACTATCAGATTCGAGCCATAATGGAGACAGACATCTACCACCCCACTACCACTATCAGATTAGAGCCATAATGGAGACTAGGTATCTACCACCCCACTACCACTTTCAGATTAGAGCCATAAAGGCACTAGGCATCTACCACCCCACTACCACTATCAGATATGAGCCATAAGGGAGATTAGGTATCTACCACCCCACTACCACTATCAGATTAGAGCCATAAAGGCACTAGGCATCTACAACCCCACTACCACTATCAGATTAGAGCCATAATGGAGACTAGGTATCTACCATCCCACTACCACTATCAGATTAGAGCCATAATGGAGACTAGGTATCTCCCACCCCACTACCACTATCAGATTAGATCCATAATGGAGACTAGGTATCTACCACCCCACTACCACATTCAGATTAGAGCCATAATGGAGACTAGGTATCTACCACCCCATTACCACTATGTGATTAGAGCCATAATGGAGACTATGATTCTACAACCCCACTACCACTATCAGATTACAGCCATAATGGAGACTAGAAATCTACCACCCCACTACCACTATCAGATTCGAGCCATAATGGAGACTAGACATCTACCACCCCACTACCACTATCAGATTAGAGCCATAAGGGCACTAGACATCTACCACCCCACTACTACTACGAGATTAGAGCCATAAAGGAGACTAGTAATTTACCACCCCACTACCTCTATCAGATAAGAGCCATAATGGAGACTAGGTATCTACCACCCCACTACCTCTATCAGATTAGAGCCATAAGGGCACTAGGCATCTACCACCCCACTACCTCTATCAGATTAGAGCCATAAGGGCACTAGACATCTACCACCCCACAACCACTATCATATTAGAGCCATAATGGAGACTAGGTATCTCCCACCCCACTACCACTATCAGATTAGATCCATAATGGAGACTAGGTATCTACCACCCCACTACCACTATCAGATTAGAGCCATAATGGACACTAGGTATCTACCACCCCACTACCACTATGTGATTAGAGCCATAATGGAGACTAGGTATCTACCACCCCACTACCACTATCAGATTAGAGCCATAATGGAGACTAGAAATCTACCACCCCACTACCACTATCAGATTAGAGCCATAATGGAGACAAGACATCTACCACCCCTCTACCTCTATCAGATTAGAGCCATAAGGGCACTAGACATCTACCACCCCTCTACCACTATCAGATTAGATCCATAATGGAGACTAGGTATCTACCACCCCACTACCACTATCAGATTAGAGCCATAATGGAGACTAGGTATCTACCACCCCACTACCACTATGTGATTAGAGCCATAATGGAGACTAGGTATCTACCACCCCACTACCACTATCAGATTAGAGCCATAATGGCATTAGGCATCTACCACCCCACTACCACTATCAGATTAGAGCCATAAGGGCACTAGGCATCTAACACCCCACTACTACTACCAGATTAGAGCCATAAGGGAGACTAGGTATATACCACCCACTACCACTATCAGATTAGATCCATAAGGGAGACTAGGTATCTACCACCCCACTACCAATATCAGATTAGAGCCATAATGGAGACAAGACATCTACCACCCCTCTACCTCTATCAGATTAGAGCCATAAGGGCACTAGACATCTACCACCCCACTACCACTATCATATTAGAGCCATAATGGAGACTAGGTATCTACAACCCCACTGCCTCGATCAGATTAGAGCCATAATGGAGACTAGGTATCTCCCACCCCACTACCACTATCAGATTAGATCCATAATGGAGACTAGGTATCTACCACCCCACAACCACTATCAGATTAGAGCCATAATGGAGACTAGGTATCTACCACCCCACTACCACTATGTTATTAGAGCCATAATGGAGACTAGGTATCTACCACCCCACTACCACTATCAGATTAGAGCCATAATGGAGACTAAAAATCTACCACCCCACTACCACTATCAGATTCGAGCCATAATGGAGACAGACATCTACCACCCCACTACCACTATCAGATTAGAGCCATAATGGAGACTAGGTATCTACCACCCCACTACCACTATCAGATTAGAGCCATAATGGAGACTAGGTATCTACCACCCCACTACCACTATCAGATTAGAGCCATAAGGGCACTAGGCATCTACCACCCCACTACTACTACCAGATTAGAGTCATAAGGGCACTAGGCATCTACCACCCCACTACTACTACCAGATTAGAGCCATAAGGGAGACTAGGTATATACCACCCACTACCACTATCAGATTAGAGCCATAAAGGCACTAGGCATCTACCACCCCACTACCACTATCAGATTAGAGCCATAATGGAGGCTAGGTATCTACAACCCCACTACCACTATCAGATTAGAGCCATAATGGAGACTAGGTATCTACCACCCCACTACCACTATCAGATTAGAGCCATAAAGGCACTAGGCATCTACCACCCCACTACCTCTATCAGATTAGAGCCATAAGGGCACTAGACATCTACCACCCCACAACCACTATCATATTAGAGCCATAATGGAGACTAGGTATCTACAACCCCACTACCTCTATCAGATTAGAGCCATAAGGGCACTAGACATCTACCACCCCACTACTACTACCAGATTAGAGCCATAAAGGAGACTAGTCATTTACCACCCCACTACCTCTATCAGATAAGAGCCATAATGGAGACTAGGTATCTACCACCCCACTACCACTATCAGGTTAGAGCCATAAGGGCACTAGGCATCTACCACCCCACTACCTCTATCAGATTAGAGCCATAAGGGCACTAGGCATCTACCACCCCACTACCTCTATCAGATTAGAGCCATAAGGGCACTAGACATCTACCACCCCACAACCACTATCATATTAGAGCCATAATGGAGACTAGGTATCTACCACCCCACTACCACTATGTGATTAGAGCCATAATGGAGACTAGGTATCTACCACCCCACTACCACTATCAGATTAGAGCCATAATGGAGACTAGAAATCTACCACCCCACTACCACTATCAGATTCGAGCCATAATGGACACTAGACATCTACCATCCCACTACCTCTATCAGATAAGAGCCATAATGGAGAGTAGGTATCTACCACCCCACTACCACTATCAGATTAGAGCCATAAGGGCACTAGGCATCTAACCCCCCCCCTACCTCAATCAGATTAGAGCCATAAGGGCACTAGGCATCTACCACCTCCGCTACCACTATCAGATTAGAACCATAATGGAGACTAGGTATCTACCACCCCACTACCACTATCAGATTAGAACCATAAGGGCACTAGACATCTACCACATTTAACATTTACATTTAAGTCATTTAGCAGACGCTCTTATCCAGAGCGACTTACAAGTTGGTGCATTCACCTTATGATGTCCAGTGGAACAACCACTTTACAATAGTGCATCTAACTCTAAGGGGGGGGGGGGGGGGGTTAGAAGGATTACTTTATCCTATCCTAGGTATTCCTTAAAGAGGTGGGGTTTCAGGTGTCTCCGGAAGGTGGTGATTGATTCCGCTGACCTGGCGTCGTGGGGGAGTTTGTTCCACCATTGGGGTGCCAGAGCAGCGAACAGTTTTGACTGGGCTGAGCGGGAGCTGTACTTCCTCAGAGGTAGGGAGGCGAGCAGGCCAGAGGTGGATGAACGCAGTGCCCTTGTTTGGGTGTAGGGCCTGATCAGAGCCTGAAGGTACGGAGGTGCCGTTCCCCTCACAGCTCCGTAGGCAAGCACTATGGTCTTGTAGCGGATGCGAGCTTCAACTGGAAGCCAGTGGAGAGAGCGGAGGAGCGGGGTGACGTGAGAGAACTTGGGAAGGTTGAACACCAGACGGGCTGCGGCTTTCTGGATGAGTTGTAGGGGTTTAATCGCACAGGCAGGGAGCCCAGCCAACAGCGAGTTGCAGTAATCCAGACGGGAGATGACAAGTGCCTGGATTAGGACCTGCGCCGCTTCCTGTGTGAGGCAGGGTCGTACTCTGCGAATGTTGTAGAGCATGAACCTACAGGAACGGGTCACCGCCTTGATGTTGATTGAGAACGACAGGGTGTTTTCCAGGATCACGCCAAGGTTCTTAGCGCTCTGGGAGGAGGACACAATGGAGTTGTCAACCGTGATGGCAAGATCATGGAACGGGCAGTCCTTCCCCGGGAGGAAGAGCAGCTCCGTCTTGCCGAGGTTCAGCTTGAGGTGGTGATCCGTCATCCACACTGATATGTCTGCCAGACATGCAGAGATGCGATTCGCCACCTGGTTATCAGAAGGGGGAAAGGAGAAGATGAATTGTGTGTCGTCTGCATAGCAATGATAGGATAGAACATGTGAGGATATGACAGAGCCAAGTGACTTGGTGTATAGCGAGAATAGGAGAGGGCCTAGAACAGAGCCCTGGGGGACACCAGTGGTACCACCCCACTACCACTATCAGATTAGAGCCATAATGGAGACTAGGTATCTACCACCCCACTACCACTACCAGATTAGAGCCATAAGGGCACTAGACATCTACCACCCCACTACCACTATCATATTAGAGCCATAATGGAGACTAGGTATCTACCACCTCACTACCACTATCAGATTGGAGCCATAATGGAGACTAGAAATCTACCACCCCACTACCACTATAAGATTCGAGCCATAATGGAGACTAGACATCTACCACCCCACTACCACTATCAGATTAGAGCCATAATGGAGACTAGGTATCTACCACCCCACTACCACTATCAGATTAGAGCCATAAGGGCACTAGGCATCTACCACCCCACTACTACTACCAGATTAGAGCCATAAGGGAGACTAGGTATATACCACCCCACTACCACTATCAGATTAGAGCCATAAGGGCACTAGGCATCTACCATCCCACTACCACTATCAGATTAGAGCCATAATGGAGACTAGGTATCTACCACCCCACTACCACTATCAGATTAGAGCCATAAAGGCACTAGGCATCTACCACCCCACTACCACTATCAGATTAGAGCCATAATGGAGGCTAGGTATCTACAACCCCACTACCACTATCAGATTAGAGCCATAATGGAGACTAGGTATCTACCACCCCACTACCACTATCAGATTAGAGCCATAAAGGCACTAGGCATCTAGCACCCCACTACCTCTATCAGATTAGAGCCATAAGGGCACTAGACATCTACCACCCCACAACCACTATCATATTAGAGCCATAATGGAGACTAGGTATCTACAACCCCACTACCTCTATCAGATTAGAGCCATAAGGGCACTAGACATCTACCACCCCACTACTACTACCAGATTAGAGCCATAAAGGAGACTAGTTATTTACCACCCCACTACCTCTATCAGATAAGAGCCATAATGGAGACTAGGTATCTACCACCCCACTACCACTATCAGGTTAGAGCCATAAGGGCACTAGGCATCTACCACCCCACTACCTCTATCAGATTAGAGCCATAAGGGCACTAGGCATCTACCACCCCACTACCTCTATCAGATTAGAGCCATAAGGGCACTAGACATCTACCACCCCACAACCACTATCATATTAGAGCCATAATGGAGACTAGGTATCTACCACCCCACTACCACTATGTGATTAGAGCCATAATGGAGACTAGGTATCTACCACCCCACTACCACTATCAGATTAGAGCCATAATGGAGACTAGAAATCTACCACCCCACTACCACTATCAGATTCGAGCCATAATGGACACTAGACATCTACCATCCCACTACCTCTATCAGATAAGAGCCATAATGGAGAGTAGGTATCTACCACCCCACTACCACTATCAGATTAGAGCCATAAGGGCACTAGGCATCTAACCCCCCCCCTACCTCAATCAGATTAGAGCCATAAGGGCACTAGGCATCTACCACCTCCGCTACCACTATCAGATTAGAACCATAATGGAGACTAGGTATCTACCACCCCACTACCACTATCAGATTAGAACCATAAGGGCACTAGACATCTACCACATTTAACATTTACATTTAAGTCATTTAGCAGACGCTCTTATCCAGAGCGACTTACAAGTTGGTGCATTCACCTTATGATGTCCAGTGGAACAACCACTTTACAATAGTGCATCTAACTCTAAGGGGGGGGGGGGGGGGGGGGTTAGAAGGATTACTTTATCCTATCCTAGGTATTCCTTAAAGAGGTGGGGTTTCAGGTGTCTCCGGAAGGTGGTGATTGATTCCGCTGACCTGGCGTCGTGGGGGAGTTTGTTCCACCATTGGGGTGCCAGAGCAGCGAACAGTTTTGACTGGGCTGAGCGGGAGCTGTACTTCCTCAGAGGTAGGGAGGCGAGCAGGCCAGAGGTGGATGAACGCAGTGCCCTTGTTTGGGTGTAGGGCCTGATCAGTGCCTGATGGTACAGAGGTGCCGTTCCCCTCACAGCTCCGTAGGCAAGCACTATGGTCTTGTAGCGGATGCGAGCTTCAACTGGAAGCCAGTGGAGAGAGCGGAGGAGCGGGGTGACGTGAGAGAACTTGGGAAGGTTGAACACCAGACGGGCTGCGGCTTTCTGGATGAGTTGTAGGGGTTTAATCGCACAGGCAGGGAGCCCAGCCAACAGCGAGTTGCAGTAATCCAGACGGGAGATGACAAGTGCCTGGATTAGGACCTGCGCCGCTTCCTGTGTGAGGCAGGGTCGTACTCTGCGAATGTTGTAGAGCATGAACCTACAGGAACGGGTCACCGCCTTGATGTTGGTTGAGAACGACAGGGTGTTTTCCAGGATCACGCCAAGGTTCTTAGCGCTCTGGGAGGAGGACACAATGGAGTTGTGAACCGTGATGGCAAGATCATGGAACGGGCAGTCCTTCCCCGGGAGGAAGAGCAGCTCCGTCTTGCCGAGGTTCAGCTTGAGGTGGTGATCCGTCATCCACACTGATATGTCTGCCAGACATGCAGAGATGCGATTCGCCACCTGGTTATCAGAAGGGGGAAAGGAGAAGATGAATTGTGTGTCGTCTGCATAGCAATGATAGGATAGAACATGTGAGGATATGACAGAGCCAAGTGACTTGGTGTATAGCGAGAATAGGAGAGGGCCTAGAACAGAGCCCTGGGGGACACCAGTGGTACCACCCCACTACCACTATCAGATTAGAGCCATAATGGAGACTAGGTATCTACCACCCCACTACCACTATCAGATTAGAGCCATAATGGAGACTAGGTATCTACCACCCCACTACCACTACCAGATTAGAGCCATAAGGGCACTAGACATCTACCACCCCACTACCACTATCATATTAGAGCCATAATGGAGACTAGGTATCTACCACCTCACTACCACTATCAGATTAGAGCCATAATGGAGACTAGAAATCTACCACCCCACTACCACTATCAGATTAGAGCCATAATGGAGACTAGGTATCTACCACCCCACTACCACTATCAGATTAGAGCCATAAGGGCACTAGGCATCTACCACCCCACTACTACTACCAGATTAGAGCCATAAGGGAGACTAGGTATATACCACCCCACTACCACTATCAGATTAGAGCCATAAGGGCACTAGGCATCTACCATCCCACTACCACTATCAGATTAGAGCCATAATGGAGACTAGGTATCTACCACCCCACTACCACTATCAGATTAGAGCCATAAAGGCACTAGGCATCTACCACCCCACTACCACTATCAGATTAGAGCCATAAAGGCACTAGGCATCTACCACCCCACTACCTCTATCAGATTAGAGCCATAAGGGCACTAGACATCTACCACCCCACAACCACTATCATATTAGAGCCATAATGGAGACTAGGTATCTACAACCCCACTACCTCTATCAGATTAGAGCCATAAGGGCACTAGACATCTACCACCCCACTACTACTACCAGATTAGAGCCATAAAGGAGACTAGTCATTTACCACCCCACTACCTCTATCAGATAAGAGCCATAATGGAGACTAGGTATCTACCACCCCACTACCACTATCAGGTTAGAGCCATAAGGGCACTAGGCATCTACCACCCCACTACCTCTATCAGATTAGAGCCATAAGGGCACTAGGCATCTACCACCCCACTACCTCTATCAGATTAGAGCCATAAGGGCACTAGACATCTACCACCCCACAACCACTATCATATTAGAGCCATAATGGAGACTAGGTATCTACAACCCCACTACCTCTATCAGATTAGAGCCATAATGGAGACTAGGTATCTACCACCCCACTACCACTATCATATTAGAGCCATAATGGAGACTAGGTATCTACCACCCCACTACCACTATCAGATTAGAGCCATAATGGACACTAGGTATCTACCACCCCACTACCACTATGTGATTAGAGCCATAATGGAGACTAGGTATCTACCACCCCACTACCACTATCAGATTAGAGCCATAATGGAGACTAGAAATCTACCACCCCACTACCACTATCAGATTCGAGCCATAATGGAGACAAGACATCTACCACCCCTCTACCTCTATCAGATTAGAGCCATAAGGGCACTAGACATCTACCACCCCACTACCACTATCATATTAGAGCCATAATGGAGACAAGACATCTACCACCCCTCTACCTCTATCAGATTAGAGCCATAAGGGCACTAGACATCTACCACCCCACTACCACTATCATATTAGAGCCATAATGGAGACTAGGTATCTACAACCCCACTACCTCTATCAGATTAGAGCCATAATGGAGACTAGGTATCTCCCACCCCACTACCACTATCAGATTAGATCCATAATGGAGACTAGGTATCTACCACCCCACTACCACTATCAGATTAGAGCCATAATGGAGACTAGGTATCTACCACCCCACTACCACTATGTGATTAGAGCCATAATGGAGACTAGGTATCTACCACCCCACTACCACTATCAGATTAGAGCCATAATGGCACTAGGCATCTACCACCCCACTACCACTATCATATTAGAGCCATAAGGGCACTAGGCATCTACCACCCCACTACTACTACCAGATTAGAGCCATAAGGGAGACTAGGTATATACCACCCACTACCACTATCAGATTAGAGCCATAAGGGAGACTAGGTATCTACCACCCCACTACCAATATCAGATTAGAGCCATAATGGAGACAAGACATCTACCACCCCTCTACCTCTATCAGATTAGAGCCATAAGGGCACTAGACATCTACCACCCCACTACCACTATCATATTAGAGCCATAATGGAGACTAGGTATCTACAACCCCACTGCCTCGATCAGATTAGAGCCATAATGGAGACTAGGTATCTCCCACCCCACTACCACTATCAGATTAGATCCATAATGGAGACTAGGTATCTACCACCCCACAACCACTATCAGATTAGAGCCATAATGGAGACTAGGTATCTACCACCCCACTACCACTATGTGATTAGAGCCATAATGGAGACTAGGTATCTACCACCCCACTACCACTATCAGATTAGAGCCATAATGGAGACTAAAAATCTACCACCCCACTACCACTATCAGATTCGAGCCATAATGGAGACAGACATCTACCACCCCACTACCACTATCAGATTAGAGCCATAATGGAGACTAGGTATCTACCACCCCACTACCACTATCAGATTAGAGCCATAATGGCACTAGGTATCTACCACCCCACTACCACTATCAGATTAGAGCCATAAGGGCACTAGGCATCTACCACCCCACTACTACTACCAGATTAGAGCCATAAGGGCACTAGGCATCTACCACCCCACTACTACTACCTGATTAGAGCCATAAGGGAGACTAGGTATATACCACCCACTACCACTATCAGATTAGAGCCATAAGGGCACTAGGCATCTACCACCCCACAACCACTATCATATTAGAGCCATAATGGAGACTAGGTATCTACAACCCCACTACCTCTATCAGATTAGAGCCATAAGGGCACTAGACATCTACCACCCCACTACTACTACGAGATTAGAGCCATAAAGGAGACTAGTAATTTACCACCCCACTACCTCTATCAGATAAGAGCCATAATGGAGACTAGGTATCTACCACCCCACTACCTCTATCAGATTAGAGCCATAAGGGCACTAGGCATCTACCACCCCACTACCTCTATCAGATTAGAGCCATAAGGGCACTAGACATCTACCACCCCACAACCACTATCATATTAGAGCCATAATGGAGACTAGGTATCTCCCACCCCACTACCACTATCAGATTAGATCCATAATGGAGACTAGGTATCTACCACCCCACTACCACTATCAGATTAGAGCCATAATGGACACTAGGTATCTACCACCCCACTACCACTATGTGATTAGAGCCATAATGGAGACTAGGTATCTACCACCCCACTACCACTATCAGATTAGAGCCATAATGGAGACTAGAAATCTACCACCCCACTACCACTATCAGATTAGAGCCATAATGGAGACAGACATCTACCACCCCTCTACCTCTATCAGATTAGAGCCATAAGGGCACTAGACATCTACCACCCCTCTACCACTATCAGATTAGATCCATAATGGAGACTAGGTATCTACCACCCCACTACCACTATCAGATTAGAGCCATAATGGAGACTAGGTATCTACCACCCCACTACCACTATGTGATTAGAGCCATAATGGAGACTAGGTATCTACCACCCCACTACCACTATCAGATTAGAGCCATAATGGCATTAGGCATCTACCACCCCACTACCACTATCAGATTAGAGCCATAAGGGCACTAGGCATCTAACACCCCACTACTACTACCAGATTAGAGCCATAAGGGAGACTAGGTATATACCACCCACTACCACTATCAGATTAGATCCATAAGGGAGACTAGGTATCTACCACCCCACTACCAATATCAGATTAGAGCCATAATGGAGACAAGACATCTACCACCCCTCTACCTCTATCAGATTAGAGCCATAAGGGCACTAGACATCTACCACCCCACTACCACTATCATATTAGAGCCATAATGGAGACTAGGTATCTACAACCCCACTGCCTCGATCAGATTAGAGCCATAATGGAGACTAGGTATCTCCCACCCCACTACCACTATCAGATTAGATCCATAATGGAGACTAGGTATCTACCACCCCACAACCACTATCAGATTAGAGCCATAATGGAGACTAGGTATCTACAACCCCACTACCACTATGTTATTAGAGCCATAATGGAGACTAGGTATCTACCACCCCACTACCACTATCAGATTAGATCCATAATGGAGACTAGGTATCTACCACCACACTACCACTATCAGATTCGAGCCATAATGGAGACAGACATCTACCACCCCACTACCACTATCAGATTAGAGCCATAATGGAGACTAGGTATCTACCACCCCACTACCACTATCAGATTAGAGCCATAATGGAGACTAGGTATCTACCACCCCACTACCACTATCAGATTAGAGCCATAAGGGCACTAGGCATCTACCACCCCACTACTACTACCAGATTAGAGTCATAAGGGCACTAGGCATCTACCACCCCACTACAACTACCAGATTAGAGCCATAAGGGAGACTATGTATATACCACCCACTACCACTATCAGATTAGAGCCATAAGGGCACTAGGCATCTACCACCCCACTACTACTACCAGATTAGAGCCATAAGGGAGACTAGGTATATACCACCCACTACCACTATCAGATTAGAGCCATAAGGGCACTAGGCATCTACCACCCCACTACCACTATCAGATTAGAGCCATAATGGAGACTAGGTATCTACCACCCCACTACCACTATCAGAATAGAACCATAATGGAGACTAGGTATCTACCACCCCACTACCACTATCAGATTAGAGCCATAAAGGCCCTAGGCATCTACCACCCCACTACCACTATCAGATTAGAGCCATAATGGAGACTAGGTATCTACCACCCCACTACCACTACCAGATTAGAGCCATAATGGAGACTAGTCATTTACCAACCCACTACCACTATCAGATTAGAGCCATAAAGGCACTAGGCATCTACCACCCCACTACCACTATCAGATTAGAGCCATAATGGAGGCTAGGTATCTAAAACCCCACTACCACTATCAGATTAGAGCCATAAGGGCACTAGACATCTACCACCCCACTACCACTATCATATTAGAGCCATAATGGAGACTAGGTATCTACAACCCCACTACCTCTATCAGATTAGAGCCATAAGGGCACTAGACATCTACCACCCCACTACCTCTATCAGATTAGAGCCATAAGGGCACTAGACATCTACCACCCCACAACCACTATCAGATTAGAGCCATAAGGGCACTAGACATCTACCACCCCACAACCACTACCAGATTAGAGCCAAAACGGAGACTACACATCTACCACCCCACTACCACTATCATATTAGAGCCATAATGGAGACTAGGTATCTACCACCCCACTACCACTATCAGATTAGAGCCATAAAGGCACTAGGCATCTCACACCCCACTACCTCTATCAGATTAGAGCCATAAGGGCACTAGACATCTACCACCCCACTACCACTATCATATTAGAGCCATAATGGAGACTAGGTATCTACAACCCCACTACCTCTATCAGATTAGAGCCATAAGGGCACTAGACATCTACCACCCCACTACCTCTATCAGATTAGAGCCATAAGGGCACTAGACATCTACCACCCCACAACCACTATCAGGTTAGAGCCATAAGGGCACTAGGCATCTACCACCCCACTACCACTATCAGATTAGATCCATAATGGAGACTAGGTATCTACCACCCCACTACCACTATCAGATTAGAGCCATAATGGAGACTAGGTATCTACCACCCCACTACCACTATGTGATTAGAGCCATAATGGAGACTAGGTATCTACCACCCCACTACCACTATCAGATTAGAGCCATAATGGCACTAGGCATCTACCACCCCACTACCACTATCATATTAGAGCCATAAGGGCACTAGGCATCTACCACCCCACTACTACTACCAGATTAGAGCCATAAGGGAGACTAGGTATATACCACCCACTACCACTATCAGATTAGAGCCATAAGGGAGACTAGGTATCTACCACCCCACTACCAATATCAGATTAGAGCCATAATGGAGACAAGACATCTACCACCCCTCTACCTCTATCAGATTAGAGCCATAAGGGCACTAGACATCTACCACCCCACTACCACTATCATATTAGAGCCATAATGGAGACTAGGTATCTACAACCCCACTGCCTCGATCAGATTAGAGCCATAATGGAGACTAGGTATCTCCCACCCCACTACCACTATCAGATTAGATCCATAATGGAGACTAGGTATCTACCACCCCACAACCACTATCAGATTAGAGCCATAATGGAGACTAGGTATCTACCACCCCACTACCACTATGTGATTAGAGCCATAATGGAGACTAGGTATCTACCACCCCACTACCACTATCAGATTAGAGCCATAATGGAGACTAAAAATCTACCACCCCACTACCACTATCAGATTCGAGCCATAATGGAGACAGACATCTACCACCCCACTACCACTATCAGATTAGAGCCATAATGGAGACTAGGTATCTACCACCCCACTACCACTATCAGATTAGAGCCATAATGGCACTAGGTATCTACCACCCCACTACCACTATCAGATTAGAGCCATAAGGGCACTAGGCATCTACCACCCCACTACTACTACCAGATTAGAGCCATAAGGGCACTAGGCATCTACCACCCCACTACTACTACCAGATTAGAGCCATAAGGGAGACTAGGTATATACCACCCACTACCACTATCAGATTAGAGCCATAAGGGCACTAGGCATCTACCACCCCACAACCACTATCATATTAGAGCCATAATGGAGACTAGGTATCTACAACCCCACTACCTCTATCAGATTAGAGCCATAAGGGCACTAGACATCTACCACCCCACTACTACTACGAGATTAGAGCCATAAAGGAGACTAGTAATTTACCACCCCACTACCTCTATCAGATAAGAGCCATAATGGAGACTAGGTATCTACCACCCCACTACCTCTATCAGATTAGAGCCATAAGGGCACTAGGCATCTACCACCCCACTACCTCTATCAGATTAGAGCCATAAGGGCACTAGACATCTACCACCCCACAACCACTATCATATTAGAGCCATAATGGAGACTAGGTATCTCCCACCCCACTACCACTATCAGATTAGATCCATAATGGAGACTAGGTATCTACCACCCCACTACCACTATCAGATTAGAGCCATAATGGACACTAGGTATCTACCACCCCACTACCACTATGTGATTAGAGCCATAATGGAGACTAGGTATCTACCACCCCACTACCACTATCAGATTAGAGCCATAATGGAGACTAGAAATCTACCACCCCACTACCACTATCAGATTAGAGCCATAATGGAGACAAGACATCTACCACCCCTCTACCTCTATCAGATTAGAGCCATAAGGGCACTAGACATCTACCACCCCTCTACCACTATCAGATTAGATCCATAATGGAGACTAGGTATCTACCACCCCACTACCACTATCAGCCTTTATGGCTCTAATCTGATAGTGGTAGTGGGGTGGTAGATACCTAGTCTCCATTATGGCTCTAATCTGATAGTGGTAGTGGGTTGGTAGATGCCTAGTGCCCTTATGGCTCTAATCTGATAGTGGTAGTGGGGTGGTAGATACCTAGTCTCCCTTATGGCTCTAATCTGATAGTGGTAGTGGGGTGGTAGATGCCTAGTGCCTTTATGGCTCTAATCTGATAGTGGTAGTGGGGTGGTAGATACCTAGTCTCCATTATGGCTCTAATCACATAGTGGTAGTGGGGTGGTAGATACCTAGTCTCCATTATGGCTCTAATCTGATAGTGGTAGTGGGGTGGTAGATACCTAGTCTCCATTATGGATCTAATCTGATAGTGGTAGAGGGGTGGTAGATGCCTAGTGCCCTTATGGCTCTAATCTGATAGTGGTAGTGGGGTGGTAGATACCTAGTCTCCCTTATGGCTCTAATCTGATAGTGGTAGTGGGGTGGTAGATGCCTAGTGCCTTTATGGCTCTAATCTGATAGTGGTAGTGGGGTGGTAGATACCTTGTCTCCATTATGGCTCTAATCACATAGTGGTAGTGGGGTGGTAGATACCTAGTCTCCATTATGGCTCTAATCTGATAGTGGTTGTGGGGTGGTAGATACCTAGTCTCCATTATGGATCTAATCTGATAGTGGTAGTGGGGTGGGAGATACCTAGTCTCCATTATGGCTCTAATCTGATAGAGGTAGTGGGGTTGTAGATACCTAGTCTCCATTATGGCTCTAATATGATAGTGGTAGTGGGGTGGTAGATGTCTAGTGCCCTTATGGCTCTAATCTGATAGAGGTAGAGGGGTGGTAAATGTCTTGTCTCCATTATAGCTCTAATCTGATAGTGGTAGTGGGGTGGTAGATACCTAGTCTCCATTATGGGTCTAATCTGATAGTGGTAGTGGGGTGGTAGATGCCTAGTGCCTTTATGGCTCTAATCTGATAGTGGTAGTGGGGTGGTAGATACCTAGTCTCCATTATGGCTCTAATCTGATAGTGGTAGTGGGGTGGTAGATGTCTAGTCTCCATTATGGCTCGATTCTGATAGTGGTAGTGGGGTGGTAGATTTCTAGTCTCCATTATGGCTCTAATCTGATAGTGGTAGTGGGGTGGTAGATACCTAGTCTCCATTATGGATCTAATCTGATAGTGGTAGTGGGGTGGGAGATACCTAGTCTCCATTATGGCTCTAATCTGATAGAGGTAGTGGGGTTGTAGATACCTAGTCTCCATTATGGCTCTAATATGATAGTGGTAGTGGGGTGGTAGATGTCTAGTGCCCTTATGGCTCTAATCTGATAGTGGTAGATGTCTAGTCTCCATTATGGCTCTAATCTGATATTGGTAGTGGGGTGGTAGATACCTAGTCTCCCTTATGGCTCTAATCTGGTAGTAGTAGTGGGGTGGTATATGCCTAGTGCCCTTATGGCTCTAATCTGATAGTGGTAGTGGGGTGGTAGATACCTAGTCTCCATTATGGGTCTAATCTGATAGTGGTAGTGGGGTGGTAGATGCCTAGTGCCATTATGGCTCTAATCTGATAGTGGTAGTGGGGTGGTAGATACCTAGTCTCCATTATGGCTCTAATCTGATAGTGGTAGTGGGGTGGTAGATGTCTAGTCTCCATTATGGCTCGAATCTGATAGTGGTAGTGGGGTGGTAGATTTCTAGTCTCCATTATGGCTCTAATCTGATAGTGGTAGTGGGGTGGTAGATACCTAGTCTCCATTATGGCTCTAATCTGATAGTGGTAGTGAGGTGGTAGATACCATGTCTCCATTATGGCTCTAATCTGATAGTGGTAGTGGGGTGGTAAATGACTAGTCTCCATTATGGCTCTAATCTGGTAGTGGTAGTGGGGTGGTAGATACCTAGTCTCCATTATGGCTCTAATCTGATAGTGGTAGTGGGGTGGTAGATACCTAGTCTCCATTATGGCTCTAATCTGATAGTGGTAGTGGGGTGGTAGAAACCTAGTGCCTTTATGGCTCTAATCTGATAGTGGTAGTGGGGTGGTAGATGCCTAGGGCCCTTATGGCTCTAATCTGATAGTGGTAGTGGGGTGGAAGATACCTAGTCTCCATTATGGTTCTATTCTGATAGTGGTAGTGGGGTGGTAGATACCTAGTCTCCATTATGGCTCTAATCGGATAGTGGTAGTGGGGTGGTAGATGCCTAGTGCGCTTATGGCTCTAATCTGATAGTGGTAGTGGGTGGTATATACCTAGTCTCCCTTATGGCTCTAATCTGGTAGTAGTAGTGGGGTGGTAGATGCCTAGTGCCCTTATGGCTCTAATCTGATAGTGGTAGTGGGGTGGTAGATGCCTAGTGCCATTATGGCTCTAATCTGATAGTGGTAGTGGGGTGGTAGATACCTAGTCTCCATTATGGCTCTAATCTGATAGTGGTAGTGGGGTGGTAGATGCCTAGTGCCCTTATGGCTCTAATTTGATAGTGGTAGTGGGTGGTATATACCTAGTCTCCCTTATGGCTCTAATCTGGTAGTAGTAGTGGGGTGGTAGATGCCTAGTGCCCTTATGGCTCTAATCTGGTAGTAGTAGTGGGGTGGTAGATGCCTAGTGCCCTTATGGCTCTAATCTGATAGTGGTAGTGGGGTGGTAGATGCATAGTGCCATTATGGCTCTAATCTGATAGTGGTAGTGGGGTGGTAGATACCTAGTCTCCATTATGGCTCTAATCACATAGTGGTAGTGGGGTGGTAGATACCTAGTCTCCATTATGGCTCTAATCTGATAGTGGTATTGGGGTGGTAGATACCTAGTCTCCATTATGGCTCGAATCTGATAGTGGTAGTTGGGTGGTAGATTTTTAGTCTCCATTATGGCTCTAATCTGATAGTGGTAGTGGGGTGGTAGATACCTAGTCTCCATTATGGCTCTAATCACATAGTGGTAGTGGGGTGGTAGATACATAGTCTCCATTATGGCTATAATCTGATAGTGGTTGTGGGGTGGTAGATACCTAGTCTCCATTATGGATCTAATCTGATAGTGGTAGTGGGGTGGGAGATACCTAGTCTCCATTATGCCTCTAATCTGATCGAGGCAGTGGGGTTGTAGATACCTAGTCTCCATTATGGCTCTAATATGATAGTGGTAGTGGGGTGGTAGATGTCTAGTGCCCTTATGGCTCTAATCTGATAGAGGTAGAGAGGTGGTAGATGTCTTGTCTCCATTATGGCTCTAATCTGATATTGGTAGTGGGGTGGTAGATACCTAGTCTCCCTTATGGCTCTAATCTGATAGTGGTAGTGGGTGGTATATACCTAGTCTCCCTTATGGCTCTAATCTGGTAGTAGTAGTGGGGTGGTAGATGCCTAGTGCCCTCATGGCTCTAATCTGATAGTGGTAGTGGGGTGGTAGATGCCTAGTGCCATTATGGCTCTAATCTGATAGTGGTAGTGGGGTGGTAGATACCTAGTCTCCATTATGGCTCTAATCACATAGTGGTAGCGGGGTGGTAGATACCTAGTCTCCATTATGGCTCTAATCTGATAGTGGTAGTGGGGTGGTAGATACCTAGTCTCCATTATGGATCTAATCTGATAGTGGTAGTGGGGTGGGAGATACCTAGTCTCCATTATGGCTCTAATCTGATAGAGGTAGTGGGGTGGTAGATGTCTAGTGCCCTTATGGCTCTAATCTGATAGAGGTAGTGGGGTGGTAGATGCCTAGTGCCCTTATGGCTCTAATCTGATAGAGGTAGTGGGGTGGTAGATGCCTAGTGCCCTTATGACTCTAACCTGATAGTGGTTGTGGGGTGGTAGATGTCTAGTGCCCTTATGGCTCTAATCTGATAAGGTAGTGGGGTGGTAGATGTCTAGTGCCCTTATGGCTCTAATCTGATAGAGGTAGTGGGGTTGTAGATACCTAGTCTCCATTATGGCTCTAATCTGATAGTGGTAGTGGGTGGTATATACCTAGTCTCCCTTATGGCTCTAATCTGGTAGTAGTAGTGGGGTGGTAGATGCCTAGTGCCCTTATGACTCTAATCTGGTAGTAGTAGTGGGGTGGTAGATGCCTAGTGCCCTTATGGCTCTAATCTGATAGTGGTAGTGGGGTGGTAGATACCTAGTCTCCATTATGGCTCTAATCTGATAGTGGTAGTGGGGTGGTAGATACCTAGTCTCCATTATGGCTCTAATCTGATAGTGGTAGTGGGGTGGTAGATGTCTGTCTCCATTATGGCTCGAATCTGATAGTGGTAGTGGGGTGGTAGATTTTTAGTCTCCATTATGGCTCTAATCTGATAGTGGTAGTGGGGTGGTAGATACCTAGTCTCCATTATGGCTCTAATAACATAGTGGTAGTGGCGTGGTAGATACCTAGTCTCCATTATGGCTCTAATCTGATAGTGGTTGTGGGGTGGTAGATGCCTAGTCTCCATTATGGATCTAATCTGATAGTGGTAGTGGGGTGGGAGATACCTAGTCTCCATTATGGCTCTAATCTGATCGAGGCAGTGGGGTTGTAGATACCTAGTCTCCATTATGGCTCTAATATGATAGTGGTAGTGGGGTGGTAGATGTCTAGTGCCCTTATGGCTCTAATCTGATAGAGGTAGAGGGGTGGTAGATGTCTTGTCTCCATTATGGCTCTAATCTGATATTGGTAGTGGGGTGGTAGATACCTAGTCTCCCTTATGGATCTAATCTGATAGTGGTAGTGGGTGGTATATACCTAGTCTCCCTTATGGCTCTAATCTGGTAGTAGTAGTGGGGTGTTAGATGCCTAGTGCCCTTATGGCTCTAATCTGATAGTGGTAGTGGGGTGGTAGATGCCTAATGCCATTATGGCTCTAATCTGATAGTGGTAGTGGGGTGGTAGATACCTAGTCTCCATTATGGCTCTAATCACATAGTGGTAGTGGGGTGGTAGATACCTAGTCTCCATTATTATCCTAGGTATTCCTTAAAGAGGTGGGGTTTCAGGTGTCTCCGGAAGGTGGTGATTGATTCCGCTGACCTGGCGTCGTGGGGGAGTTTGTTCCACCATTGGGGTGCCAGAGCAGCGAACAGTTTTGACTGGGCTGAGCGGGAGCTGTACTTCCTCAGAGGTAGAGAGGCGAGCAGGCCAGAGGTGGATGAACGCAGTGCCCTTGTTTGGGTGTAGGGCCTGATCAGAGCCTGAAGGTACGGAGGTGCCGTTCCCCTCACAGCTCCGTAGGCAAGCACTATGGTCTTGTAGCGGATGCGAGCTTCAACTGGAAGCCAGTGGAGAGAGCGGAGGAGCGGGGTGACGTGAGAGAACTTGGGAAGGTTGAACACCAGACGGGCTGCGGCTTTCTGGATGAGTTGTAGGGGTTTAATCGCACAGGCAGGGAGCCCAGCCAACAGCGAGTTGCAGTAATCCAGACGGGAGATGACAAGTGCCTGGATTAGGACCTGCGCCGCTTCCTGTGTGAGGCAGGGTCGTACTCTGCGAATGTTGTAGAGCATGAACCTACAGGAACGGGTCACCGCCTTGATGTTGGTTGAGAACGACAGGGTGTTTTCCAGGATCACGCCAAGGTTCTTAGCGCTCTGGGAGGAGGACACAATGGAGTTGTCAACCGTGATGGCAAGATCATGGAACGGGCAGTCCTTCCCCGGGAGGAAGAGCAGCTCCGTCTTGCCGAGGTTCAGCTTGAGGTGGTGATCCGTCATCCACACTGATATGTCTGCCAGACATGCAGAGATGCGATTCGCCACCTGGTTATCAGAAGGGGGAAAGGAGAAGATGAATTGTGTGTCGTCTGCATAGCAATGATAGGATAGAACATGTGAGGATATGACAGAGCCAAGTGACTTGGTGTATAGCGAGAATAGGAGAGGGCCTAGAACAGAGCCCTGGGGGACACCAGTGGTACCACCCCACTACCACTATCAGATTAGAGCCATAATGGAGACTAGGTATCTACCACCCCACTACCACTACCAGATTAGAGCCATAAGGGCACTAGACATCTACCACCCCACTACCACTATCATATTAGAGCCATAATGGAGACTAGGTATCTACCACCTCACTACCACTATCAGATTAGAGCCATAATGGAGACTAGAAATCTACCACCCCACTACCACTATCAGATTAGAGCCATAATGGAGACTAGGTATCTACCACCCCACTACCACTATCAGATTAGAGCCATAAGGGCACTAGGCATCTACCACCCCACTACTACTACCAGATTAGAGCCATAAGGGAGACTAGGTATATACCACCCCACTACCACTATCAGATTAGAGCCATAAGGGCACTAGGCATCTACCATCCCACTACCACTATCAGATTAGAGCCATAATGGAGACTAGGTATCTACCACCCCACTACCACTATCAGATTAGAGCCATAAAGGCACTAGGCATCTACCACCCCACTACCACTATCAGATTAGAGCCATAATGGAGGCTAGGTATCTACAACCCCACTACCACTATCAGATTAGAGCCATAATGGAGACTAGGTATCTACCACCCCACTACCACTATCAGATTAGAGCCATAAAGGCACTAGGCATCTACCACCCCACTAACTCTATCAGATTAGAGCCATAAGGGCACTAGACATCTACCACCCCACAACCACTATCATATTAGAGCCATAATGGAGACTAGGTATCTACAACCCCACTACCTCTATCAGATTAGAGCCATAAGGGCACTAGACATCTACCACCCCACTACTACTACCAGATTAGAGCCATAAAGGAGACTAGTCATTTACCACCCCACTACCTCTATCAGATAAGAGCCATAATGGAGACTAGGTATCTACCACCCCACTACCACTATCAGGTTAGAGCCATAAGGGCACTAGGCATCTACCACCCCACTACCTCTATCAGATTAGAGCCATAAGGGCACTAGGCATCTACCACCCCACTACCTCTATCAGATTAGAGCCATAAGGGCACTAGACATCTACCACCCCACAACCACTATCATATTAGAGCCATAATGGAGACTAGGTATCTACAACCCCACTACCTCTATCAGATTAGAGCCATAATGGAGACTAGGTATCTACCACCCCACTACCACTATCAGATTAGAGCCATAATGGAGACTAGGTATCTACCACCCCACTACCACTATCAGATTAGAGCCATAATGGACACTAGGTATCTACCACCCCACTACCACTATGTGATTAGAGCCATAATGGAGACTAGGTATCTACCACCCCACTACCACTATCAGATTAGAGCCATAATGGAGACTAGAAATCTACCACCCCACTACCACTATCAGATTCGAGCCATAATGGAGACAAGACATCTACCACCCCTCTACCTCTATCAGATTAGAGCCATAAGGGCACTAGACATCTACCACCCCACTACCACTATCATATTAGAGCCATAATGGAGACAAGACATCTACCACCCCTCTACCTCTATCAGATTAGAGCCATAAGGGCACTAGACATCTACCACCCCACTACCACTATCATATTAGAGCCATAATGGAGACTAGGTATCTACAACCCCACTACCTCTATCAGATTAGAGCCATAATGGAGACTAGGTATCTCCCACCCCACTACCACTATCAGATTAGATCCATAATGGAGACTAGGTATCTACCACCCCACTACCACTATCAGATTAGAGCCATAATGGAGACTAGGTATCTACCACCCCACTACCACTATGTGATTAGAGCCATAATGGAGACTAGGTATCTACCACCCCACTACCACTATCAGATTAGAGCCATAATGGCACTAGGCATCTACCACCCCACTACCACTATCATATTAGAGCCATAAGGGCACTAGGCATCTACCACCCCACTACTACTACCAGATTAGAGCCATAAGGGAGACTAGGTATCTACCACCCACTACCACTATCAGATTAGAGCCATAAGGGAGACTAGGTATCTACCACCCCACTACCAATATCAGATTAGAGCCATAATGGAGACAAGACATCTACCACCCCTCTACCTCTATCAGATTAGAGCCATAAGGGCACTAGACATCTACCACCCCACTACCACTATCATATTAGAGCCATAATGGAGACTAGGTATCTACAACCCCACTGCCTCGATCAGATTAGAGCCATAATGGAGACTAGGTATCTCCCACCCCACTACCACTATCAGATTAGATCCATAATGGAGACTAGGTATCTACCACCCCACAACCACTATCAGATTAGAGCCATAATGGAGACTAGGTATCTACCACCCCACTACCACTATGTGATTAGAGCCATAATGGAGACTAGGTATCTACCACCCCACTACCACTATCAGATTAGAGCCATAATGGAGACTAAAAATCTACCACCCCACTACCACTATCAGATTCGAGCCATAATGGAGACAGACATCTACCACCCCACTACCACTATCAGATTAGAGCCATAATGGAGACTAGGTATCTACCACCCCACTACCACTATCAGATTAGAGCCATAATGGCACTAGGTATCTACCACCCCACTACCACTATCAGATTAGAGCCATAAGGGCACTAGGCATCTACCACCCCACTACTACTACCAGATTAGAGCCATAAGGGCACTAGGCATCTACCACCCCACTACTACTACCTGATTAGAGCCATAAGGGAGACTAGGTATATACCACCCACTACCACTATCAGATTAGAGCCATAAGGGCACTAGGCATCTACCACCCCACAACCACTATCATATTAGAGCCATAATGGAGACTAGGTATCTACAACCCCACTACCTCTATCAGATTAGAGCCATAAGGGAGACTAGTAATTTACCACCCCACTACCTCTATCAGATAAGAGCCATAATGGAGACTAGGTATCTACCACCCCACTACCACTATCAGATTAGAGCCATAAGGGCACTAGGCATCTACCACCCCACTACCACTATCAGATTAGAGCCATAAGGGCACTAGACATCTACCACCCCACAACCACTATCAGATTAGAGCCATAATGGAGACTAGGTATCTCCCACCCCACTACCACTATCAGATTAGATCCATAATGGAGACTAGGTATCTACCACCTACTACCGATTGAGCCATAAGGGAGACAGGTATTACCACCCACTACCACTATCAGATTAGAGCCATAAGGGCACTAGGCATCTACCACCCCACAACCACTATCATATTAGAGCCATAATGGAGACTAGGTATCTACAACCCCACTACCTCTATCAGATTAGAGCCATAAGGGCACTAGACATCTACCACCCCACTACTACTACGAGATTAGAGCCATAAAGGAGACTAGTAATTTACCACCCCACTACCTCTATCAGATAAGAGCCATAATGGAGACTAGGTATCTACCACCCCACTACCACTATCAGATTAGAGCCATAAGGGCACTAGGCATCTACCACCCCACTACCTCTATCAGATTAGAGCCATAAGGGCACTAGACATCTACCACCCCACAACCACTATCATATTAGAGCCATAATGGAGACTAGGTATCTCCCACCCCACTACCACTATCAGATTAGATCCATAATGGAGACTAGGTATCTACCACCCCACTACCACTATCAGATTAGAGCCATAATGGACACTAGGTATCTACCACCCCACTACCACTATGTGATTAGAGCCATAATGGAGACTAGGTATCTACCACCCCACTACCACTATCAGATTAGAGCCATAATGGAGACTAGAAATCTACCACCCCACTACCACTATCAGATTAGAGCCATAATGGAGACAGACATCTACCACCCCTCTACCTCTATCAGATTAGAGCCATAAGGGCACTAGACATCTACCACCCCTCTACCACTATCAGATTAGATCCATAATGGAGACTAGGTATCTACCACCCCACTACCACTATCAGATTAGAGCCATAATGGAGACTAGGTATCTACCACCCCACTACCACTATGTGATTAGAGCCATAATGGAGACTAGGTATCTACCACCCCACTACCACTATCAGATTAGAGCCATAATGGCACTAGGCATCTACCACCCCACTACCACTATCAGATTAGAGCCATAAGCACTAGGCATCTACACCCCACTACTACTACCAGATTAGAGCCATAAGGGAGACTAGGTATATACCACCCACTACCACTATCAGATTAGATCCATAAGGGAGACTAGGTATCTACCACCCCACTACCAATATCAGATTAGAGCCATAATGGAGACAAGACATCTACCACCCCTCTACCTCTATCAGATTAGAGCCATAAGGGCACTAGACATCTACCACCCCACTACCACTATCATATTAGAGCCATAATGGAGACTAGGTATCTACAACCCCACTGCCTCGATCAGATTAGAGCCATAATGGAGACTAGGTATCTCCCACCCCACTACCACTATCAGATTAGATCCATAATGGAGACTAGGTATCTACCACCCCACAACCACTATCAGATTAGAGCCATAAGGGCACTAGGCATCTACCATCCCACTACCACTATCAGATTAGAGCCATAATGGAGACTAGGTATCTACCACCCCACTACCACTACCAGATTAGAGCCATAAGGGCACTAGACATCTACCACCCCACTACCACTATCATATTAGAGCCATAATGGAGACTAGGTATCTACCACCTCACTACCACTATCAGATTAGAGCCATAATGGAGACTAGAAATCTACCACCCCACTACCACTATAAGATTCGAGCCATAATGGAGACTAGACATCTACCACCCCACTACCACTATCAGATTAGAGCCATAATGGAGACTAGGTATCTACCACCCCACTACCACTATCAGATTAGAGCCATAAGGGCACTAGGCATCTACCACCCCACTACTACTACCAGATTAGAGCCATAAGGGAGACTAGGTATATACCACCCCACTACCACTATCAGATTAGAGCCATAAGGGCACTAGGCATCTACCATCCCACTACCACTATCAGATTAGAGCCATAATGGAGACTAGGTATCTACCACCCCACTACCACTATCAGATTAGAGCCATAAAGGCACTAGGCATCTACCACCCCACTACCACTATCAGATTAGAGCCATAATGGAGGCTAGGTATCTACAACCCCACTACCACTATCAGATTAGAGCCATAATGGAGACTAGATATCTACCACCCCACTACCACTATCAGATTAGAGCCATAAAGGCACTAGGCATCTACCACCCCACTACCTCTATCAGATTAGAGCCATAAGGGCACTAGACATCTACCACCCCACAACCACTATCATATTAGAGCCATAATGGAGACTAGGTATCTACAACCCCACTACCTCTATCAGATTAGAGCCATAAGGGCACTAGACATCTACCACCCCACTACTACTACCAGATTAGAGCCATAAAGGAGACTAGTCATTTACCACCCCACTACCTCTATCAGATAAGAGCCATAATGGAGACTAGGTATCTACCACCCCACTACCACTATCAGGTTAGAGCCATAAGGGCACTAGGCATCTACCACCCCACTACCTCTATCAGATTAGAGCCATAAGGGCACTAGGCATCTACCACCCCACTACCTCTATCAGATTAGAGCCATAAGGGCACTAGACATCTACCACCCCACAACCACTATCATATTAGAGCCATAATGGAGACTAGGTATCTACCACCCCACTACCACTATGTGATTAGAGCCATAATGGAGACTAGGTATCTACCACCCCACTACCACTATCAGATTAGAGCCATAATGGAGACTAGAAATCTACCACCCCACTACCACTATCAGATTCGAGCCATAATGGACACTAGACATCTACCATCCCACTACCTCTATCAGATAAGAGCCATAATGGAGAGTAGGTATCTACCACCCCACTACCACTATCAGATTAGAGCCATAAGGGCACTAGGCATCTAACCCCCCCCCTACCTCAATCAGATTAGAGCCATAAGGGCACTAGGCATCTACCACCTCCGCTACCACTATCAGATTAGAACCATAATGGAGACTAGGTATCTACCACCCCACTACCACTATCAGATTAGAACCATAAGGGCACTAGACATCTACCACATTTAACATTTACATTTAAGTCATTTAGCAGACGCTCTTATCCAGAGCGACTTACAAGTTGGTGCATTCACCTTATGATGTCCAGTGGAACAACCACTTTACAATAGTGCATCTAACTCTAAGGGGGGGGGGGGGGGGGGTTAGAAGGATTACTTTATCCTATCCTAGGTATTCCTTAAAGAGGTGGGGTTTCAGGTGTCTCCGGAAGGTGGTGATTGATTCCGCTGACCTGGCGTCGTGGGGGAGTTTGTTCCACCATTGGGGTGCCAGAGCAGCGAACAGTTTTGACTGGGCTGAGCGGGAGCTGTACTTCCTCAGAGGTAGGGAGGCGAGCAGGCCAGAGGTGGATGAACGCAGTGCCCTTGTTTGGGTGTAGGGCCTGATCAGAGCCTGATGGTACAGAGGTGCCGTTCCCCTCACAGCTCCGTAGGCAAGCACTATGGTCTTGTAGCGGATGCGAGCTTCAACTGGAAGCCAGTGGAGAGAGCGGAGGAGCGGGGTGACGTGAGAGAACTTGGGAAGGTTGAACACCAGACGGGCTGCGGCTTTCTGGATGAGTTGTAGGGGTTTAATCGCACAGGCAGGGAGCCCAGCCAACAGCGAGTTGCAGTAATCCAGACGGGAGATGACAAGTGCCTGGATTAGGACCTGCGCCGCTTCCTGTGTGAGGCAGGGTCGTACTCTGCGAATGTTGTAGAGCATGAACCTACAGGAACGGGTCACCGCCTTGATGTTGGTTGAGAACGACAGGGTGTTTTCCAGGATCACGCCAAGGTTCTTAGCGCTCTGGGAGGAGGACACAATGGAGTTGTCAACCGTGATGGCAAGATCATGGAACGGGCAGTCCTTCCCCGGGAGGAAGAGCAGCTCCGTCTTGCCGAGGTTCAGCTTGAGGTGGTGATCCGTCATCCACACTGATATGTCTGCCAGACATGCAGAGATGCGATTCGCCACCTGGTTATCAGAAGGGGGAAAGGAGAAGATGAATTGTGTGTCGTCTGCATAGCAATGATAGGATAGAACATGTGAGGATATGACAGAGCCAAGTGACTTGGTGTATAGCGAGAATAGGAGAGGGCCTAGAACAGAGCCCTGGGGGACACCAGTGGTACCACCCCACTACCACTATCAGATTAGAGCCATAATGGAGACTAGGTATCTACCACCCCACTACCACTACCAGATTAGAGCCATAAGGGCACTAGACATCTACCACCCCACTACCACTATCATATTAGAGCCATAATGGAGACTAGGTATCTACCACCTCACTACCACTATCAGATTAGAGCCATAATGGAGACTAGAAATCTACCACCCCACTACCACTATCAGATTAGAGCCATAATGGAGACTAGGTATCTACCACCCCACTACCACTATCAGATTAGAGCCATAAGGGCACTAGGCATCTACCACCCCACTACTACTACCAGATTAGAGCCATAAGGGAGACTAGGTATATACCACCCCACTACCACTATCAGATTAGAGCCATAAGGGCACTAGGCATCTACCATCCCACTACCACTATCAGATTAGAGCCATAATGGAGACTAGGTATCTACCACCCCACTACCACTATCAGATTAGAGCCATAAAGGCACTAGGCATCTACCACCCCACTACCACTATCAGATTAGAGCCATAATGGAGGCTAGGTATCTACAACCCCACTACCACTATCAGATTAGAGCCATAATGGAGACTAGGTATCTACCACCCCACTACCACTATCAGATTAGAGCCATAAAGGCACTAGGCATCTACCACCCCACTAACTCTATCAGATTAGAGCCATAAGGGCACTAGACATCTACCACCCCACAACCACTATCATATTAGAGCCATAATGGAGACTAGGTATCTACAACCCCACTACCTCTATCAGATTAGAGCCATAAGGGCACTAGACATCTACCACCCCACTACTACTACCAGATTAGAGCCATAAAGGAGACTAGTCATTTACCACCCCACTACCTCTATCAGATAAGAGCCATAATGGAGACTAGGTATCTACCACCCCACTACCACTATCAGGTTAGAGCCATAAGGGCACTAGGCATCTACCACCCCACTACCTCTATCAGATTAGAGCCATAAGGGCACTAGGCATCTACCACCCCACTACCTCTATCAGATTAGAGCCATAAGGGCACTAGACATCTACCACCCCACAACCACTATCATATTAGAGCCATAATGGAGACTAGGTATCTACAACCCCACTACCTCTATCAGATTAGAGCCATAATGGAGACTAGGTATCTACCACCCCACTACCACTATCAGATTAGAGCCATAATGGAGACTAGGTATCTACCACCCCACTACCACTATCAGATTAGAGCCATAATGGACACTAGGTATCTACCACCCCACTACCACTATGTGATTAGAGCCATAATGGAGACTAGGTATCTACCACCCCACTACCACTATCAGATTCGAGCCATAATGGAGACAAGACATCTACCACCCCTCTACCTCTATCAGATTAGAGCCATAAGGGCACTAGACATCTACCACCCCACTACCACTATCATATTAGAGCCATAATGGAGACAAGACATCTACCACCCCTCTACCTCTATCAGATTAGAGCCATAAGGGCACTAGACATCTACCACCCCACTACCACTATCATATTAGAGCCATAATGGAGACTAGGTATCTACAACCCCACTACCTCTATCAGATTAGAGCCATAATGGAGACTAGGTATCTACCACCCCACTACCACTATCAGATTAGATCCATAATGGAGACTAGGTATCTACCACCCCACTACCACTATCAGATTAGAGCCATAATGGAGACTAGGTATCTACCACCCCACTACCACTATGTGATTAGAGCCATAATGGAGACTAGGTATCTACCACCCCACTACCACTATCAGATTAGAGCCATAATGGCACTAGGCATCTACCACCCCACTACCACTATCATATTAGAGCCATAAGGGCACTAGGCATCTACCACCCCACTACTACTACCAGATTAGAGCCATAAGGGAGACTAGGTATCTACCACCCACTACCACTATCAGATTAGAGCCATAAGGGAGACTAGGTATCTACCACCCCACTACCAATATCAGATTAGAGCCATAATGGAGACAAGACATCTACCACCCCTCTACCTCTATCAGATTAGAGCCATAAGGGCACTAGACATCTACCACCCCACTACCACTATCATATTAGAGCCATAATGGAGACTAGGTATCTACAACCCCACTGCCTCGATCAGATTAGAGCCATAATGGAGACTAGGTATCTCCCACCCCACTACCACTATCAGATTAGATCCATAATGGAGACTAGGTATCTACCACCCCACAACCACTATCAGATTAGAGCCATAATGGAGACTAGGTATCTACCACCCCACTACCACTATGTGATTAGAGCCATAATGGAGACTAGGTATCTACCACCCCACTACCACTATCAGATTAGAGCCATAATGGAGACTAAAAATCTACCACCCCACTACCACTATCAGATTCGAGCCATAATGGAGACAGACATCTACCACCCCACTACCACTATCAGATTAGAGCCATAATGGAGACTAGGTATCTACCACCCCACTACCACTATCAGATTAGAGCCATAATGGCACTAGGTATCTACCACCCCACTACCACTATCAGATTAGAGCCATAAGGGCACTAGGCATCTACCACCCCACTACTACTACCAGATTAGAGCCATAAGGGCACTAGGCATCTACCACCCCACTACTACTACCTGATTAGAGCCATAAGGGAGACTAGGTATATACCACCCACTACCACTATCAGATTAGAGCCATAAGGGCACTAGGCATCTACCACCCCACAACCACTATCATATTAGAGCCATAATGGAGACTAGGTATCTACAACCCCACTACCTCTATCAGATTAGAGCCATAAGGGCACTAGACATCTACCACCCCACTACTACTACGAGATTAGAGCCATAAAGGAGACTAGTAATTTACCACCCCACTACCTCTATCAGATAAGAGCCATAATGGAGACTAGGTATCTACCACCCCACTACCTCTATCAGATTAGAGCCATAAGGGCACTAGGCATCTACCACCCCACTACCTCTATCAGATTAGAGCCATAAGGGCACTAGACATCTACCACCCCACAACCACTATCATATTAGAGCCATAATGGAGACTAGGTATCTCCCACCCCACTACCACTATCAGATTAGATCCATAATGGAGACTAGGTATCTACCACCCCACTACCACTATCAGATTAGAGCCATAATGGACACTAGGTATCTACCACCCCACTACCACTATGTGATTAGAGCCATAATGGAGACTAGGTATCTACCACCCCACTACCACTATCAGATTAGAGCCATAATGGCATTAGGCATCTACCACCCCACTACCACTATCAGATTAGAGCCATAAGGGCACTAGGCATCTAACACCCCACTACTACTACCAGATTAGAGCCATAAGGGAGACTATGTATATACCACCCACTACCACTATCAGATTAGATCCATAAGGGAGACTAGGTATCTACCACCCCACTACCAATATCAGATTAGAGCCATAATGGAGACAAGACATCTACCACCCCTCTACCTCTATCAGATTAGAGCCATAAGGGCACTAGACATCTACCACCCCACTACCACTATCATATTAGAGCCATAATGGAGACTAGGTATCTACAACCCCACTGCCTCGATCAGATTAGAGCCATAATGGAGACTAGGTATCTCCCACCCCACTACCACTATCAGATTAGATCCATAATGGAGACTAGGTATCTACCACCCCACAACCACTATCAGATTAGAGCCATAATGGAGACTAGGTATCTACAACCCCACTACCACTATGTTATTAGAGCCATAATGGAGACTAGGTATCTACCACCCCACTACCACTATCAGATTAGAGCCATAATGGAGACTAAAAATCTACCACCCCACTACCACTATCAGATTCGAGCCATAATGGAGACAGACATCTACCACCCCACTACCACTATCAGATTAGAGCCATAATGGAGACTAGGTATCTACCACCCCACTACCACTATCAGATTAGAGCCATAATGGAGACTAGGTATCTACCACCCCACTACCACTATCAGATTAGAGCCATAAGGGCACTAGGCATCTACCACCCCACTACTACTACCAGATTAGAGTCATAAGGGCACTAGGCATCTACCACCCCACTACAACTACCAGATTAGAGCCATAAGGGAGACTATGTATATACCACCCACTACCACTATCAGATTAGAGCCATAAGGGCACTAGGCATCTACCACCCCACTACTACTACCAGATTAGAGCCATAAGGGAGACTAGGTATATACCACCCACTACCACTATCAGATTAGAGCCATAAGGGCACTAGGCATCTACCACCCCACTACCACTATCAGATTAGAGCCATAATGGAGACTAGGTATCTACCACCCCACTACCACTATCAGATTAGAGCCATAAAGGCCCTAGGCATCTACCACCCCACTACCACTATCAGATTAGAGCCATAATGGAGACTAGGTATCTACCACCCCACTACCACTACCAGATTAGAGCCATAATGGAGACTAGTCATTTACCAACCCACTACCACTATCAGATTAGAGCCATAAAGGCACTAGGCATCTACCACCCCACTACCACTATCAGATTAGAGCCATAATGGAGGCTAGGTATCTAAAACCCCACTACCACTATCAGATTAGAGCCATAAGGGCACTAGACATCTACCACCCCACTACCACTATCATATTAGAGCCATAATGGAGACTAGGTATCTACAACCCCACTACCTCTATCAGATTAGAGCCATAAGGGCACTAGACATCTACCACCCCACTACCTCTATCAGATTAGAGCCATAAGGGCACTAGACATCTACCACCCCACAACCACTATCAGATTAGAGCCATAAGGGCACTAGACATCTACCACCCCACAACCACTACCAGATTAGAGCCAAAACGGAGACTACACATCTACCACCCCACTACCACTATCATATTAGAGCCATAATGGAGACTAGGTATCTACCACCCCACTACCACTATCAGATTAGAGCCATAAAGGCACTAGGCATCTACCACCCCACTACCTCTATCAGATTAGAGCCATAAGGGCACTAGGCATCTACCACCCCACTACCACTATCATATTAGAGCCATAATGGAGACTAGGTATCTACCACCCCACTACCACTATCAGATTAGAGCCATAAGGGCACTAGACATCTACCACCCCACTACCTCTATCAGATTAGAGCCATAAGGGCACTAGACATCTACCACCCCACAACCACTATCAGGTTAGAGCCATAAGGGCACTAGGCATCTACCACCCCACTACCACTATCAGATTAGATCCATAATGGAGACTAGGTATCTACCACCCCACTACCACTATCAGATTAGAGCCATAATGGAGACTAGGTATCTACCACCCCACTACCACTATGTGATTAGAGCCATAATGGAGACTAGGTATCTACCACCCCACTACCACTATCAGATTAGAGCCATAATGGCACTAGGCATCTACCACCCCACTACCACTATCATATTAGAGCCATAAGGGCACTAGGCATCTACCACCCCACTACTACTACCAGATTAGAGCCATAAGGGAGACTAGGTATATACCACCCACTACCACTATCAGATTAGAGCCATAAGGGAGACTAGGTATCTACCACCCCACTACCAATATCAGATTAGAGCCATAATGGAGACAAGACATCTACCACCCCTCTACCTCTATCAGATTAGAGCCATAAGGGCACTAGACATCTACCACCCCACTACCACTATCATATTAGAGCCATAATGGAGACTAGGTATCTACAACCCCACTGCCTCGATCAGATTAGAGACATAATGGAGACTAGGTATCTCCCACCCCACTACCACTATCAGATTAGATCCATAATGGAGACTAGGTATCTACCACCCCACAACCACTATCAGATTAGAGCCATAATGGAGACTAGGTATCTACCACCCCACTACCACTATGTGATTAGAGCCATAATGGAGACTAGGTATCTACCACCCCACTACCACTATCAGATTAGAGCCATAATGGAGACTAAAAATCTACCACCCCACTACCACTATCAGATTCGAGCCATAATGGAGACAGACATCTACCACCCCACTACCACTATCAGATTAGAGCCATAATGGAGACTAGGTATCTACCACCCCACTACCACTATCAGATTAGAGCCATAATGGCACTAGGTATCTACCACCCCACTACCACTATCAGATTAGAGCCATAAGGGCACTAGGCATCTACCACCCCACTACTACTACCAGATTAGAGCCATAAGGGCACTAGGCATCTACCACCCCACTACTACTACCAGATTAGAGCCATAAGGGAGACTAGGTATATACCACCCACTACCACTATCAGATTAGAGCCATAAGGGCACTAGGCATCTACCACCCCACAACCACTATCATATTAGAGCCATAATGGAGACTAGGTATCTACAACCCCACTACCTCTATCAGATTAGAGCCATAAGGGCACTAGACATCTACCACCCCACTACTACTACGAGATTAGAGCCATAAAAGAGACTAATAATTTACCACCCCACTACCTCTATCAGATAAGAGCCATAATGGAGACTAGGTATCTACCACCCCACTACCTCTATCAGATTAGAGCCATAAGGGCACTAGGCATCTACCACCCCACTACCTCTATCAGATTAGAGCCATAAGGGCACTAGACATCTACCACCCCACAACCACTATCATATTAGAGCCATAATGGAGACTAGGTATCTCCCACCCCACTACCACTATCAGATTAGATCCATAATGGAGACTAGGTATCTACCACCCCACTACCACTATCAGATTAGAGCCATAATGGACACTAGGTATCTACCACCCCACTACCACTATGTGATTAGAGCCATAATGGAGACTAGGTATCTACCACCCCACTACCACTATCAGATTAGAGCCATAATGGAGACTAGAAATCTACCACCCCACTACCACTATCAGATTAGAGCCATAATGGAGACAAGACATCTACCACCCCTCTACCTCTATCAGATTAGAGCCATAAGGGCACTAGACATCTACCACCCCTCTACCACTATCAGATTAGATCCATAATGGAGACTAGGTATCTACCACCCCACTACCACTATCAGATTAGAGCCATAATGGAGACTAGGTATCTACCACCCCACTACCACTATGTGATTAGAGCCATAATGGAGACTAGGTATCTACCACCCCACTACCACTATCAGATTAGAGCCATAATGGCATTAGGCATCTACCACCCCACTACCACTATCAGATTAGAGCCATAAGGGCACTAGGCATCTAACACCCCACTACTACTACCAGATTAGAGCCATACGGGAGACTAGGTATATACCACCCACTACCACTATCAGATTAGATCCATAAGGGAGACTAGGTATCTACCACCCCACTACCAATATCAGATTAGAGCCATAATGGAGACAAGACATCTACCACCCCTCTACCTCTATCAGATTAGAGCCATAAGGGCACTAGACATCTACCACCCCACTACCACTATCATATTAGAGCCATAATGGAGACTAGGTATCTACAACCCCACTGCCTCGATCAGATTAGAGCCATAATGGAGACTAGGTATCTCCCACCCCACTACCACTATCAGATTAGATCCATAATGGAGACTAGGTATCTACCACCCCACAACCACTATCAGATTAGAGCCATAATGGAGACTAGGTATCTACCACGCCACTACCACTATGTTATTAGAGCCATAATGGAGACTAGGTATCTACCACCCCACTACCACTATCAGATTAGAGCCATAATGGAGACTAAAAATCTACCACCCCACTACCACTATCAGATTCGAGCCATAATGGAGACAGACATCTACCACCCCACTACCACTATCAGATTAGAGCCATAATGGAGACTAGGTATCTACCACCCCACTACCACTATCAGATTAGAGCCATAATGGAGACTAGGTATCTACCACCCCACTACCACTATCAGATTAGAGCCATAAGGGCACTAGGCATCTACCACCCCACTACTACTACCAGATTAGAGTCATAAGGGCACTAGGCATCTACCACCCCACTACTACTACCAGATTAGAGCCATAAGGGAGACTAGGTATATACCACCCACTACCACTATCAGATTAGAGCCATAATGGAGACTAGGTATCTACAACCCCACTACCTCTATCAGATTAGAGCCATAAGGGCACTAGACATCTACCACCCCACTACCTTATCAGATTAGAGCCATAAGGGCACTAGACATCTACCACCCCACAACCACTATCAGGTTAGAGTCATAAGGGCACTAGGCATCTACCACCCCACTACCTCTATCAGATTAGAGCCATAAGGGCACTAGGCATCTACCACCCCACTACCTCTATCAGATTAGAGCCATAAGGGCACTAGACATCTACCACCCCACAACCACTATCATATTAGAGCCATAATGGAGACTAGGTATCTACAACCCCACTACCTCTATCAGATTAGAGCCATAATGGAGACTAGGTATCTACAACCCCACTACCTCTATCAGATTAGAGCCATAATGGAGACTAGGTATCTCCCACCCCACTACCACTATCAGATTAGATCCATAATGGAGACTAGGTATCTACCACCCCACTACCACTATCAGATTAGAGCCATAATGGAGACTAGGTATCTACCACCCCGCTACCACTATGTGATTAGAGCCATAATGGAGACTAGGTATCTACCACCCCACTACCACTATCAGATTAGAGCCATAATGGCACTAGGCATCTACCACCCCACTACCACTATCAGATTAGAGCCATAAGGGCACTAGGCATCTACCACCCCACTACTACTACCAGATTAGAGCCATAAGGGAGACTAGGTATATACCACCCACTACCACTATCAGATTAGAGCCATAAGGGAGACTAGGTATCTACCACCCCACTACCAATATCAGATTAGAGCCATAATGGAGACAAGACATCTACCACCTCTCTACCTCTATCAGATTAGAGCCATAAGGGCACTAGACATCTACCACCCCACTACCACTATCATATTAGAGCCATAATGGAGACTAGGTATCTACAACCCCACTGCCTCAATCAGATTAGAGGCATAATGGAGACTAGGTATCTCCCACCCCACTACCACTATCAGATTAGATCCATAATGGAGACTAGGTATCTACCACCCCACAACCACTATCAGATTATAGCCATAATGGAGACTATGTATCTACCACCCCACTACCACTATGTGATTAGAGCCATAATGGAGACTAGGTATCTACCACCCCACTACCACTATCAGATTAGAGCCATAATGGAGACTAAAAATCTACCACCCAACTACCACTATCAGATTCGAGCCATAATGGAGACAGACATCTACCACCCCACTACCACTATCAGATTAGAGCCACAATGGAGACTAGGTATCTACCACCCCAATACCACTATCAGATTAGAGCCATAATGGAGACTAGGTATCTACCACCCCACTACCACTATGTGATTAGAGCCATAATGGAGACTAGGTATCTACCACCCCACTACCACTATCAGATTAGAGCCATAATGGCACTAGGCATCTACCACCCCACTACCACTATCAGATTAGAGCCATAAGGGCACTAGGCATCTACCACCCCACTACTACTACCAGATTAGAGCCATAAGGGCACTAGGCATCTACCACCCCACTACTACTACCAGATTAGAGCCATAAGGGAGACTAGGTATATACCACCCACTACCACTATCAAATTAGAGCCATAAGGGCACTAGGCATCTACCACCCCACTACCACTATCAGATTAGAGCCATAATGGAGACTAGGTATCTACCACCCCACTACCACTATCAGATTAGAGCCATAATGGCACTAGGCATCTACCACCCCACTACCACTATCAGATTAGAGCCATAAGGGCACTAGGCATCTACCACCCCACTACTACTACCAGATTAGAGCCATAAGGGAGACTAGGTATATACCACCCACTACCACTATCAGATTAGAGCCATAAGCGCACTAGGCATCTACCACCCCACTACCACTATCAGATTAGAGCCATAATGGAGACTAGGTATCTACCACCCCACTACCACTATCAGAATAGAACCATAATGGAGACTAGGTATCTTCCACCCCACTACCACTATCAGATTAGAGCCATAAGGGCCCTAGGCATCTACCACCCCACTACCACTATCAGATTAGAGCCATAAAGGCACTAGGTTTCTACCACCCCACTACCACTATCAGATTAGAGCCATAATGGAGACTAGGTATCTACCACCCCACTACCACTATCAGATTAGAGCCATAATGTAGACTAGGTATCTACCACCCCACTACCACTACCAGATTAGAGCCATAATGGAGACTAGTCATTTACCACCCCACTACCACTATCAGATTAGAGCCATAATGGAGACATGGTATCTACCACCTCACTACCACTATCAGATTAGAGCCATAATGGAGACTAGGTATCTACCACCCCACTACCACTATCAGATTAGAGCCATAATGGAGACTAGAAATCTACCACCCCACTACCACTATCAGATTCGAGCCATAATGGAGACTAGACATCTACCACCCCACTACCACTATCAGATTAGAGCCATAATGGAGACTAGGTATCTACCACCCCACTACCACTATCAGATTAGAGCCATAAAGGCACTAGGCATCTACCACCCCACTACCACTATCAGATTAGACCCATAATGGAGACTAGGTATCTACCACCCCACTACCACTATCAGATTAGAGCCATAAGGGCACTAGGCATATACCACCCCACTACTACTACCAGATTAGAGCCATAAGGGAGACTAGGTATCTACCACCCCACTACCAATATCAGATTAGAGCCATAATGGAGACAAGACATTTACCACCCCTCTACCTCTATCAGATTAGAGCCATAAGGGCACTAGACATCTACCACCCCACTACCACTATCATATTAGAGCCATAATGGAGACTAGGTATCTACAACCCCACTACCTCTATCAGATTAGAGCCATAATGGAGACTAGGTATCTCCCACCCCACTACCACTATCAGATTAGATCCATAATGGAGACTAGGTATCTACCACCCCACTACCACTATCAGATTAGAGCCATAATGGAGACTAGAAATCTACCACCCCACTACCACTATCAGAATCGAGCCATAATGGAGACTAGACATCTACCACCCCACTACCACTATCAGATTAGAGCCATAATGGAGACTAGGTATCTACCACCCCACTACCACTATCAGATTAGAGCCATAAAGGCACTAGGCATCTACCACCCCACTACCACTATCAGATTAGACCCATAATGGAGACTAGGTATCTACCACCCCACTACCACTATCAGATTAGAGCCATAAGGGCACTAGGCATATACCACCCCACTACTACTACCAGATTAGAGCCATAAGGGAGACTAGGTATCTACCACCCCACTACCAATATCAGATTAGAGCTATAATGGAGACAAGACATTTACCACCCCTCTACCTCTATCAGATTAGAGCCATAAGGGCACTAGACATCTACCACCCCACTACCACTATCATATTAGAGCCATAATGGAGACTAGGTATCTACAACCCCACTACCTCTATCAGATTAGAGCCATAATGGAGACTAGGTATCTCCCACCCCACTACCACTATCAGATTAGATCCATAATGGAGACTAGGTATCTACCACCCCACAACCACTATCAGATTAGAGCCATAATGGAGACTAGGTATCTACCACCCCACTACCACTATGTGATTAGAGCCATAATGGAGACAAGGTATCTACCACCCCACTACCACTATCAGATTAGAGCCATAAAGGCACTAGGCATCTACCACCCCACTACCACTATCAGATTAGAGCCATAAGGGAGACTAGGTATCTACCACCCCACTACCACTATCAGATTAGAGCCATAAGGGCACTAGGCATCTACCACCCCTCTACCACTATCAGATTAGATCCATAATGGAGACTAGGTATCTACCACCCCACTACCACTATCAGATTAGAGCCATAATGGAGACTAGGTATCTACCACCCCACTACCACTATGTGATTAGAGCCATAATGGAGACTAGGTATCTACCACCCCACTACCACTATCAGATTAGAGCCATAAAGGCACTAGGCATCTACCACCCCACTACCACTATCAGATTAGAGCCATAAGGGAGACTAGGTATCTACCACCCCACTACCACTATCAGATTAGAGCCATAAGGGCACTAGGCATCTACCACCCCACTACCACTATCAGATTAGAGCCATAATGGAGACTAGGTATCTACCACCCCACTACCACTATCAGATTAGAGCCATAAAGGCACTAGGCATCTACCACCCCACTACCACTATCAGATTAGAGCCATAATGGCACTAGGCATCTACCACCCCACTACCACTATCAGATTTGAGCCATAAGGGCACTAGGCATCTACCACCCCACTACTACTACCAGATTAGAGCCATAAGGGCACTAGGCATCTACCACCCCACTACTACTACCAGATTAGAGCCATAAGGGAGACTAGGTATATACCACCCACTACCACTATCAGATTAGAGCCATAAGCGCACTAGGCATCTACCACCCCACTACCACTATCAGATTAGAGCCATAATGGAGACTAGGTATCTACCACCCCACTACCACTACCAGATTAGAGCCATAATGGAGACTAGTCATTTACCACCCCACTACCACTATCAGATTAGAGCCATAATGGAGACATGGTATCTACCACCTCACTACCACTATCAGATTAGAGCCATAATGGAGAATAGGTATCTACCACCCCACTACCACTATCAGATTAGAGCCATAATGGAGACTAGAAATCTACCACCCCACTACCACTATCAGATTCGAGCCATAATGGAGACTAGACATCTACCACCCCACTACCACTATCAGATTAGAGCCATAAAGGCACTAGGCATCTACCACCCCACTACCACTATCAGATTAGACCCATAATGGAGACTAGGTATCTACCACCCCACTACCACTATCAGATTAGAGCCATAAGGGCACTAGGCATATACCACCCCACTACTACTACCAGATTAGAGCCATAAGGGAGACTAGGTATCTACCACCCCACTACCAATATCAGATTAGAGCCATAATGGAGACAAGACATTTACCACCCCTCTACCTCTATCAGATTAGAGCCATAAGGGCACTAGACATCTACCACCCCACTACCACTATCATATTAGAGCCATAATGGAGACTAGGTATCTACAACCCCACTACCTCTATCAGATTAGAGCCATAATGGAGACTAGGTATCTCCCACCCCACTACCACTATCAGATTAGATCCATAATGGAGACTAGGTATCTACCACCCCACAACCACTATCAGATTAGAGCCATAATGGAGACTAGGTATCTACCACCCCACTACCACTATGTGATTAGAGCCATAATGGAGACAAGGTATCTACCACCCCACTACCACTATCAGATTAGAGCCATAAAGGGATTAGGCATCTACCACCCCACTACCACTATCAGATTAGAGCCATAAGGGAGACTAGGTATCTACCACCCCACTACCACTATCAGATTAGAGCCATAAGGGCACTAGGCATCTACCACCCCACTACCACTATCAGATTAGAGCCATAATGGAGACTAGGTATCTACCACCCCACTACCACTATCAGATTAGAGCCATAAAGGCACTAGGCATCTACGACCCCACTACCACTATCAGATTAGAGCCATAATGGCACTAGGCATCTACCACCCCACTACCACTATCAGATTTGAGCCATAAGGGCACTAGGCATCTACCACCCCACTACTACTACCAGATTAGAGCCATAAGGGCACTAGGCATCTACCACCCCACTACTACTACCAGATTAGAGCCATAAGGGAGACTAGGTATATACCACCCACTACCACTATCAGATTAGAGCCATAAGCGCACTAGGCATCTACCACCCCACTACCACTATCAGATTAGAGCCATAATGGAGACTAGGTATCTACCACCCCACTACCACTACCAGATTAGAGCCATAATGGAGACTAGTCATTTACCACCCCACTACCACTATCAGATTAGAGCCATAATGGAGACATGGTATCTACCACCTCACTACCACTATCAGATTAGAGCCATAATGGAGAATAGGTATCTACCACCCCACTACCACTATCAGATTAGAGCCATAATGGAGACTAGAAATCTACCACCCCACTACCACTATCAGATTCGAGCCATAATGGAGACTAGACATCTACCACCCCACTACCACTATCAGATTAGAGCCATAATGGAGACTAGGTATCTACCACCCCACTACCACTATCAGATTAGAGCCATAAAGGCACTAGGCATCTACCACCCCACTACCACTATCAGATTAGAGCCATAATGGAGACTAGGTATCTACCACCCCACTACCACTATGTGATTAGAGCCATAATGGAGACTAGGTATCTACCACCCCACTACCACTATCAGATTAGAGCCATAAAGGCACTAGGCATCTACCACCCCACTACCACTATCAGATTAGAGCCATAAGGGAGACTAGGTATCTACCACCCCACTACCACTATCAGATTAGAGCCATAAGGGCACTAGGCATCTACCACCCCACTACCACTATCAGATTAGAGCCATAATGGAGACTAGGTATCTACCACCCCACTACCACTATCAGATTAGAGCCATAAAGGCACTAGGCATCTACCACCCCACTACCACTATCAGATTAGAGCCATAATGGCACTAGGCATCTACCACCCCACTACCACTATCAGATTTGAGCCATAAGGGCACTAGGCATCTACCACCCCACTACTACTACCAGATTAGAGCCATAAGGGCACTAGGCATCTACCACCCCACTACTACTACCAGATTAGAGCCATAAGGGAGACTAGGTATATACCACCCACTACCACTATCAGATTAGAGCCATAAGCGCACTAGGCATCTACCACCCCACTACCACTATCAGATTAGAGCCATAATGGAGACTAGGTATCTACCACCCCACTACCACTACCAGATTAGAGCCATAATGGAGACTAGTCATTTACCACCCCACTACCACTATCAGATTAGAGCCATAATGGAGACATGGTATCTACCACCTCACTACCACTATCAGATTAGAGCCATAATGGAGAATAGGTATCTACCACCCCACTACCACTATCAGATTAGAGCCATAATGGAGACTAGAAATCTACCACCCCACTACCACTATCAGATTCGAGCCATAATGGAGACTAGACATCTACCACCCCACTACCACTATCAGATTAGAGCCATAAAGGCACTAGGCATCTACCACCCCACTACCACTATCAGATTAGACCCATAATGGAGACTAGGTATCTACCACCCCACTACCACTATCAGATTAGAGCCATAAGGGCACTAGGCATATACCACCCCACTACTACTACCAGATTAGAGCCATAAGGGAGACTAGGTATCTACCACCCCACTACCAATATCAGATTAGAGCCATAATGGAGACAAGACATTTACCACCCCTCTACCTCTATCAGATTAGAGCCATAAGGGCACTAGACATCTACCACCCCACTACCACTATCATATTAGAGCCATAATGGAGACTAGGTATCTACAACCCCACTACCTCTATCAGATTAGAGCCATAATGGAGACTAGGTATCTCCCACCCCACTACCACTATCAGATTAGATCCATAATGGAGACTAGGTATCTACCACCCCACAACCACTATCAGATTAGAGCCATAATGGAGACTAGGTATCTACCACCCCACTACCACTATGTGATTAGAGCCATAATGGAGACAAGGTATCTACCACCCCACTACCACTATCAGATTAGAGCCATAAAGGGATTAGGCATCTACCACCCCACTACCACTATCAGATTAGAGCCATAAGGGAGACTAGGTATCTACCACCCCACTACCACTATCAGATTAGAGCCATAAGGGCACTAGGCATCTACCACCCCACTACCACTATCAGATTAGAGCCATAATGGAGACTAGGTATCTACCACCCCACTACCACTATCAGATTAGAGCCATAAAGGCACTAGGCATCTACCACCCCACTACCACTATCAGATTAGAGCCATAATGGCACTAGGCATCTACCACCCCACTACCACTATCAGATTTGAGCCATAAGGGCACTAGGCATCTACCACCCCACTACTACTACCAGATTAGAGCCATAAGGGCACTAGGCATCTACCACCCCACTACTACTACCAGATTAGAGCCATAAGGGAGACTAGGTATATACCACCCACTACCACTATCAGATTAGAGCCATAAGCGCACTAGGCATCTACCACCCCACTACCACTATCAGATTAGAGCCATAATGGAGACTAGGTATCTACCACCCCACTACCACTACCAGATTAGAGCCATAATGGAGACTAGTCATTTACCACCCCACTACCACTATCAGATTAGAGCCATAATGGAGACATGGTATCTACCACCTCACTACCACTATCAGATTAGAGCCATAATGGAGAATAGGTATCTACCACCCCACTACCACTATCAGATTAGAGCCATAATGGAGACTAGAAATCTACCACCCCACTACCACTATCAGATTCGAGCCATAATGGAGACTAGACATCTACCACCCCACTACCACTATCAGATTAGAGCCATAATGGAGACTAGGTATCTACCACCCCACTACCACTATCAGATTAGAGCCATAAAGGCACTAGGCATCTACCACCCCACTACCACTATCAGATTAGACCCATAATGGAGACTAGGTATCTACCACCCCACTACCACTATCAGATTAGAGCCATAAGGGCACTAGGCATATACCACCCCACTACTACTACCTGATTAGAGCCATAAGGGAGACTAGGTATCTACCACCCCACTACCAATATCAGATTAGAGCCATAATGGAGACAAGACATTTACCACCCCTCTACCTCTATCAGATTAGAGCCATAAGGGCACTAGACATCTACCACCCCACTACCACTATCATATTAGAGCCATAATGGAGACTAGGTATCTACAACCCCACTACCTCTATCAGATTAGAGCCATAATGGAGACTAGGTATCTCCCACCCCACTACCACTATCAGATTAGATCCATAATGGAGACTAGGTATCTACCACCCCACAACCACTATCAGATTAGAGCCATAATGGAGACTAGGTATCTACCACCCCACTACCACTATGTGATTAGAGCCATAATGGAGACAAGGTATCTACCACCCCACTACCACTATCAGATTAGAGCCATAAAGGCACTAGGCATCTACCACCCCACTACCACTATCAGATTAGAGCCATAAGGGAGACTAGGTATCTACCACCCCACTACCACTATCAGATTAGAGCCATAAGGGCACTAGGCATCTACCACCCCACTACCACTATCAGATTAGAGCCATAATGGAGACTAGGTATCTACCACCCCACTACCACTATCAGATTAGAGCCATAAAGGCACTAGGCATCTACCACCCCACTACCACTATCAGATTAGAGCCATAAGGGAGACTAGGTATCTACCACCCCACTACCACTATCAGATTAGAGCCATAAGGGCACTAGGCATCTACCACCCCACTACCACTATCAGATTAGAGCCATAATGGAGACTAGGTATCTACCACCCCACTACCACTATCAGATTAGAGCCATAAAGGCACTAGGCATCTACCACCCCACTAACACTATCAGATTTGAGCCATAAGGGCACTAGGCATCTACCACCCCACTACTCCTACCAGATTAGAGCCATAAGGGCACTAGGCATCTACCACCCCACTACTACTACCAGATTAGAGCCATAAGGGAGACTAGGTATCTACCACCCCACTACCACTATCAGATTAGAGCCATAATGGCACTAGGTATCTACCACCCCACTACCACTATCAGATTAGAGCCATAATGGAGACTAGGTATCTACCACCCCACTACCACTATCAGATTAGAGCCATAAAGGCACTAGGCATCTACCACCCCACTAACACTATCAGATTTGAGCCATAAGGGCACTAGGCATCTACCACCCCACTACTACTACCAGATTAGAGCCATAAGGGCACTAGGCATCTACCACCCCACTACTACTACCAGATTAGAGCCATAAGGGAGACTAGGTATATACCACCCACTACCACTATCAGATTAGAGCCATAAGCGCACTAGGCATCTACCACCCCACTACCACTATCAGATTAGAGCCATAATGGAGACTAGGTATCTACCACCCCACTACCACTATCAGAATAGAACCATAATGGAGACTAGGTATCTTCCACCCCACTACCACTATCAGATTAGAGCCATAAGGGCCCTAGGCATCTACCACCCCACTACCACTATCAGAATAGAGCCATAAAGGCACTAGGTTTCTACCACCCCACTACCACTATAAGATTAGAGCCATAATGGAGACTAGGTATCTACCACCCCACTACCACTATCAGATTAGAGCCATAATGGAGACTAGGTATCTACCACCCCACTACCACTACCAGATTAGAGCCATAATGGAGACTAGTCATTTACCACCCCACTACCACTATCAGATTAGAGCCATAATGGAGACTAGGTATCTACCACCTCACTACCACTATCAGATTAGAGCCATAATGGAGTTTAGGTATCTACCACCCCACTACCACTATGTGATTAGAGCCATAATGGAGACTAGGTATCTACCACCCCACTAGCACTATCAGATTAGAGCCATAATGGAGACTAGAAATCTACAACCCCACTACCACTATCAGATTCGAGCCATAATGGAGACTAGACATCTACCACCCCACTACCACTATCAGATTAGAGCCATAATGGAGACTAGGTATCTACCACCCCACTACCACTATCAGATTAGAGCCATAAAGGCACTAGGCATCTACCACCCAACTAAAACTATCAGATTAGACCCATAATGGAGACTAGGTATCTACCACCCCACTACCACTATCAGATTAGAGCCATAAGGGCACTAGGCATATACCACCCCACTACTACTACCAGATTAGAGCCATAAGGGAGACTAGGTATCTACCACCCCACTACCAATATCAGATTAGAGCCATAATGGAGACAAGACATCTACCACCCCTCTACCTCTATCAGATTAGAGCCATAAGGGCACTAGACATCTACCACCCCACTACCACTATCATATTACAGCCATAATGGAGACTAGGTATCTACAACCCCACTACCTCTATCAGATTAGAGCCATAACGGAGACTAGGTATCTACCACCCCACTACCACTATCAGATTAGATCCATAATGGAGACTAGGTATCTACCACCCCACTACCACTATCAGATTAGAGCCATAATGGAGACTAGGTATCTACCACCCCACTACCACTATGTGATTAGAGCCCTAATGGAGACAAGGTATCTACCACCCCACTACCACTATCAGATTAGAGCCATAAAGGCACTAGGCATCTACCACCCCACTACCACTATCAGATTAGAGCCATAAGGGAGACTAGGTATCTACCACCCCACTACCACTATCAGATTAGAGCCATAAGGGCACTAGGCAGCTACCACCCCACTACCACTATCAGATTAGAGCCATAATGGAGACTAGGTATCTACCACCCCACTACCACTATCAGATTAGAGCCATAATGGCACTAGGCATCTACCACCCCACTACCACTATCAGATTAGATCCATAATGGAGACTTTGTATCTACCACCCCACTACCACTATCAGATTAGAGCCATAATGGAGACTAGGTATCTACCACCCCACTACCACTATCAGATTCGAGCCATAATGGAGACTAGACATCTACCACCCCACTACCACTATCAGATTAGAGCCATAATGGAGACTAGGCATCTACCACCCCACTACCACTATCAGATTAGAGCCATAAGGGCACTAGGCATCTACCACCTCACTACCTCTATCAGATTAGAGCCATAATGGAGACTAGGTATCTACCACCCCACTACCACTATCAGATTAGATCCATAATGGAGACTAGGTATCTACCACCCCACTACCACTATCAGATTAGAGCCATAATGGAGACTAGGTATCTACCACCCCACTACCACTATGTGATTAGAGCCCTAATGGAGACAAGGTATCTACCACCCCACTACCACTATCAGATTAGAGCCATAAAGGCACTAGGCATCTACCACCCCACTACCACTATCAGATTAGAGCCATAAGGGAGACTAGGTATCTACCACCCCACTACCACTATCAGATTAGAGCCATAAGGGCACTAGGCATCTACCACCCCACTACCACTATCAGATTAGAGCCATAATGGAGACTAGGTATCTACCACTCCACTACCACTATCAGATTAGAGCCATAAAGGCACTAGGCATCTACCACCCCACTACCACTATCAGATTAGAGCCATAAGGGCACTAGGCATCTACCACCCCACTACCACTATCAGATTAGATCCATAATGGAGACTTTGTATCTACCACCCCGCTACCACTATCAGATTAGAACCATAATGGAGACTAGGTATCTACCACCCCACTACCACTATCAGATTAGAGCCATAATGGAGACTAGAAATTTACCACCCCACTACCACTATCAGATTCTAGCCATAATGGAGACTAGACATCTACCACCCCACTACCACTATCAGATTAGAGCCATAATGGAGACTAGGCATCTACCACCCCACTACCACTATCAGATTAGAGCCATAAGGGCACTAGGCATCTAACACCTCACTACCTCTATCAGATTAGAGCCATAATGGAGACTAGGTATCTCCCACCCCACTACCACTATCAGATTAGATCCATAATGGAGACTAGGTATCTACCACCCCACTACCACTATCAGATTAGAGCCATAATGGAGACTAGAAATCTACCACCCCACTACCACTATCAGATTCGAGCCATAATGGAGACTAGACATCTACCACCCCACTACCTCTATCAGATAAGAGCCATAATGGAGACTAGGTATCTACCACCCCACTACCACTATCAGATTAGAGCCATAATGGAGACTAGAAATTTACCATCCCACTACCACTATCAGATTCGAGCCATAATGGAGACTAGACATCTACCACCCCACTACCACTATCAGATTAGAGCCATAATGGAGACTAGGTATTTACCACCCCACTACCACTATCAGATTAGAGCCATAAGGGCACTAGGCATCTACCACCCCACTACCACTATCAGATTAGAGCCATAAGGGCACTAGGCATCTACCACCCCACTACCTCTATCAGATTAGAGCCATAATGGAGACTAGGTATCTCCCACCCCACTACCACTATCAGATTAGATCCATAATGGAGACTAGGTATCTACCACCCCACTACCACTATCAGATTAGAGCCATAATGGAGACTAGGTATCTACCACCCCACTACCACTATCAGATTATAGCCATAATGGAGACTAGGTATCTACCACCCCACTACCACTATCAGATTAGAGCCATAATGGAGACTAGGTATCTACCACCCCACTACCGCTATCAGATTAGAGCCATAATGGAGACTAGGTATCTACCACCCCACTACCACTATCAGATTCGAGCCATAATGGAGACTAGACATCTACCACCCCACTACCTCTATCAGATAAGAGCCATAATGGAGACTAGGTATCTACCACCCCACTACCACTATCAGATTAGATCCATAATGGAGACTAGGTATCTACCACCCCACTACCACTATCAGATTAGAGCCATAATGGAGACTAGGTATCTACCACCCCACTACCACTATCAGATTAGAGCCATAATGGAGACTAGAAATCTACCACCCCACTACCACTATCAGATTCGAGCCATAATGGAGACTAGACATCTACCACCCCACTACCTCTATCAGATTAGAGCCATAAGGGCACTAGGCATCTACCACCCCACTACCTCTATCAGATTAGAGCCATAAGGGCACTATGCATCTACCACCCCACTACCACTATCAGATTAGAGCCATAATGGAGACTAGACATCTACCACTATCAGATTAGAGCCATAAGGGCACTAGACATCTACCACCCCACTACCACTATCATATTAGAGCCATAATGGAGACTAGGTATCTACAACCCCACTACCTCTATCAGATTAGAGCCATAATGGAGACTAGGTATCTACCACCCCACTACCACTATCAGATTAGAGCCATAAGGGCACTAGGCATCTACCACCCCACTACCACTATCAGATTAGAGCCAAAATGGAGACTAGACATCTACCACTATCAGATTAGAGCCATAAGGGCACTAGACATCTACCACCCCACTACCACTATCAGATTACAGCCATAATTGAGACTAGGTATCTACCACCCCACTACCACTATCAGATTAGAGCCATAATGGAGACTAGGTATCTACCACCCCACTACCACTATGGGATTAGAGCCATAATGGAGACTAGGTATCTACCACCCAACTACCACTATCAGATTAGAGCCATAATGGAGACTAGAAATCTACCACCCCACTACCACTATCAGATTCGAGCCATAATGGAGACTAGACATCTACCACCCCACTACCTCTATCAGATTAGAGCCATAAGGGCACTAGGCATCTACCACCCCACTACCTCTATCAGATTAGAGCCATAAGGGCACTATGCATCTACCACCCCACTACCACTATCAGATTAGAGCCATAATGGAGACTAGACATCTACCACTATCAGATTAGAGCCATAAGGGCACTAGACATCTACCACCCCACTACCACTATCATATTAGAGCCATAATGGAGACTAGGTATCTACAACCCCACTACCTCTATCAGATTAGAGCCATAATGGAGACTAGAAATTTACCATCCCACTACCACTATCAGATTCGAGCCATAATGGAGACTAGACATCTACCACCCCACTACCACTATCAGATTAGAGCCATAATGGAGACTAGGTATTTACCACCCCACTACCACTATCAGATTAGATCCATAAGGGCACTAGGCATCTACCACCCCACTACCACTATCAGATTAGAGCCATAAGGGCACTAGGCATCTACCACCCCACTACCTCTATCAGATTAGAGCCATAATGGAGACTAGGTATCTCCCACCCCACTACCACTATCAGATTAGATCCATAATGGAGACTAGGTATCTACCACCCCACTACCACTATCAGATTAGAGCCATAATGGAGACTAGGTATCTACCACCCCACTACCACTATCAGATTAGAGCCATAATGGAGACTAGGTATCTACCACCCCACTACCACTATCAGATTAGAGCCATAATGGAGACTAGGTATCTACCACCCCACTACCGCTATCAGATTAGAGCCATAATGGAGACTAGGTATCTACCACCCCACTACCACTATCAGATTCGAGCCATAATGGAGACTAGACATCTACCACCCCACTACCTCTATCAGATAAGAGCCATAATGGAGACTAGGTATCTACCACCCCACTACCACTATCAGATTAGAGCCATAATGGAGACTAGAAATCTACCACCCCACTACCACTATCAGATTCGAGCCATAATGGAGACTAGACATCTACCACCCCACTACCTCTATCAGATTAGAGCCATAAGGGCACTAGGCATCTACCACCCCACTACCTCTATCAGATTAGAGCCATAAGGGCACTATGCATCTACCACCCCACTACCACTATCAGATTAGAGCCATAATGGAGACTAGACATCTACCACTATCAGATTAGAGCCATAAGGGCACTAGACATCTACCACCCCACTACCACTATCATATTAGAGCCATAATGGAGACTAGGTATCTACAACCCCACTACCTCTATCAGATTAGAGCCATAATGGAGACTAGGTATCTACCACCCCACTACCACTATCAGATTAGAGCCATAAGGGCACTAGGCATCTACCACCCCACTACCACTATCAGATTAGAGCCAAAATGGAGACTAGGTATCTACCACCCCACTACCACTATCAGATTAGAGCCAAAAAGGCACTAGGCATCTACCACACCACTACCACTATCAGATTAGAGCCATAAGGGCACTAGGCATCTACCACCCCACTACTACTACCAGATTAGAGCCATAAGGGAGACTAGGTATCTACCACCCCAATACCACTATCAGATTAGAGCCATAAGGGCACTAGGCATCTACCACCCCACTACCACTATCAGATTAGAGCCATAATGGAGACTAGGTATCTACCACCCAACTAACAATATCAGATTAGAGCCATAAGGGCACTATACATCTACCACCCCACTACCACTATCAGATTAGAGCCATAAAGGAACTAGACATCTACCACCCCACTACCACTATCAGATTAGAGCCATAATGGAGACTAGGTATCTACCACCCCACTACCACTATCATATTAGAGCCAAAAGGGCACTAGGCATCAATCACCCCACTACCACTATCAGATTAGAGCCATAAAGGCACTAGGCATCTACCACCCCACTACCACTAACAGATTAGAGCCATATTGGAGACTAGGTATCTACCACCCCACTACCACTATCAGATTAAAGCCATAAAGGCACTAGGCATCTACCACCCCACTACCACTATCAGATTAGAGCCATAATGGAGACTAGACATCTACCACCCCACTACCACTATCATATTAGAGCCATAATGGAGACTAGGTATCTCCCACCCCACTACCACTATCAGATTAGAGCCATAATGGAGACTAGACATCTACCACCCCACTACCACTATCAGATTAGAGCCATAAGGGAGACTAGGTATATACCACCCACTACCACTATCAGATTAGAGCCATAAGCGCACTAGGCATCTACCACCCCACTACCACTATCAGATTAGAGCCATAATGGAGACTAGGTATCTACCACCCCACTACCACTACCAGATTAGAGCCATAATGGAGACTAGTCATTTACCACCCCACTACCACTATCAGATTAGAGCCATAATGGAGACATGGTATCTACCACCTCACTACCACTATCAGATTAGAGCCATAATGGAGAATAGGTATCTACCACCCCACTACCACTATCAGATTAGAGCCATAATGGAGACTAGAAATCTACCACCCCACTACCACTATCAGATTCGAGCCATAATGGAGACTAGACATCTACCACCCCACTACCACTATCAGATTAGAGCCATAATGGAGACTAGGTATCTACCACCCCACTACCACTATCAGATTAGAGCCATAAAGGCACTAGGCATCTACCACCCCACTACCACTATCAGATTAGAGCCATAATGGAGACTAGGTATCTACCACCCCACTACCACTATGTGATTAGAGCCATAATGGAGACTAGGTATCTACCACCCCACTACCACTATCAGATTAGAGCCATAAAGGCACTAGGCATCTACCACCCCACTACCACTATCAGATTAGAGCCATAAGGGAGACTAGGTATCTACCACCCCACTACCACTATCAGATTAGAGCCATAAGGGCACTAGGCATCTACCACCCCACTACCACTATCAGATTAGAGCCATAATGGAGACTAGGTATCTACCACCCCACTACCACTATCAGATTAGAGCCATAAAGGCACTAGGCATCTACCACCCCACTACCACTATCAGATTAGAGCCATAATGGCACTAGGCATCTACCACCCCACTACCACTATCAGATTTGAGCCATAAGGGCACTAGGCATCTACCACCCCACTACTACTACCAGATTAGAGCCATAAGGGCACTAGGCATCTACCACCCCACTACTACTACCAGATTAGAGCCATAAGGGAGACTAGGTATATACCACCCACTACCACTATCAGATTAGAGCCATAAGCGCACTAGGCATCTACCACCCCACTACCACTATCAGATTAGAGCCATAATGGAGACTAGGTATCTACCACCCCACTACCACTACCAGATTAGAGCCATAATGGAGACTAGTCATTTACCACCCCACTACCACTATCAGATTAGAGCCATAATGGAGACATGGTATCTACCACCTCACTACCACTATCAGATTAGAGCCATAATGGAGAATAGGTATCTACCACCCCACTACCACTATCAGATTAGAGCCATAATGGAGACTAGAAATCTACCACCCCACTACCACTATCAGATTCGAGCCATAATGGAGACTAGACATCTACCACCCCACTACCACTATCAGATTAGAGCCATAAAGGCACTAGGCATCTACCACCCCACTACCACTATCAGATTAGACCCATAATGGAGACTAGGTATCTACCACCCCACTACCACTATCAGATTAGAGCCATAAGGGCACTAGGCATATACCACCCCACTACTACTACCAGATTAGAGCCATAAGGGAGACTAGGTATCTACCACCCCACTACCAATATCAGATTAGAGCCATAATGGAGACAAGACATTTACCACCCCTCTACCTCTATCAGATTAGAGCCATAAGGGCACTAGACATCTACCACCCCACTACCACTATCATATTAGAGCCATAATGGAGACTAGGTATCTACAACCCCACTACCTCTATCAGATTAGAGCCATAATGGAGACTAGGTATCTCCCACCCCACTACCACTATCAGATTAGATCCATAATGGAGACTAGGTATCTACCACCCCACAACCACTATCAGATTAGAGCCATAATGGAGACTAGGTATCTACCACCCCACTACCACTATGTGATTAGAGCCATAATGGAGACAAGGTATCTACCACCCCACTACCACTATCAGATTAGAGCCATAAAGGGATTAGGCATCTACCACCCCACTACCACTATCAGATTAGAGCCATAAGGGAGACTAGGTATCTACCACCCCACTACCACTATCAGATTAGAGCCATAATGGAGACTAGGTATCTCCCACCCCACTACCACTATCAGATTAGATCCATAATGGAGACTAGGTATCTACCACCCCACTACCACTATCAGATTAGAGCCATAATGGAGACTAGAAATCTACCACCCCACTACCACTATCAGATTCGAGCCATAATGGAGACTAGACATCTACCACCCCACTACCTCTATCAGATAAGAGCCATAATGGAGACTAGGTATCTACCACCCCACTACCACTATCAGATTAGAGCCATAATGGAGACTAGAAATTTACCATCCCACTACCACTATCAGATTCGAGCCATAATGGAGACTAGACATCTACCACCCCACTACCACTATCAGATTAGAGCCATAATGGAGACTAGGTATTTACCACCCCACTACCACTATCAGATTAGAGCCATAAGGGCACTAGGCATCTACCACCCCACTACCACTATCAGATTAGAGCCATAATGGAGACTAGGTATCTACCACCCCACTACCTCTATCAGATTAGAGCCATAATGGAGACTAGGTATCTCCCACCCCACTACCACTATCAGATTAGATCCATAATGGAGACTAGGTATCTACCACCCCACTACCACTATCAGATTAGAGCCATAATGGAGACTAGGTATCTACCACCCCACTACCACTATCAGATTATAGCCATAATGGAGACTAGGTATCTACCACCCCACTACCACTATCAGATTAGAGCCATAATGGAGACTAGGTATCTACCACCCCACTACCGCTATCAGATTAGAGCCATAATGGAGACTAGGTATCTACCACCCCACTACCACTATCAGATTCGAGCCATAATGGAGACTAGACATCTACCACCCCACTACCTCTATCAGATAAGAGCCATAATGGAGACTAGGTATCTACCACCCCACTACCACTATCAGATTAGATCCATAATGGAGACTAGGTATCTACCACCCCACTACCACTATCAGATTAGAGCCATAATGGAGACTAGGTATCTACCACCCCACTACCACTATCAGATTAGAGCCATAATGGAGACTAGAAATCTACCACCCCACTACCACTATCAGATTCGAGCCATAATGGAGACTAGACATCTACCACCCCACTACCTCTATCAGATTAGAGCCATAAGGGCACTAGGCATCTACCACCCCACTACCTCTATCAGATTAGAGCCATAAGGGCACTATGCATCTACCACCCCACTACCACTATCAGATTAGAGCCATAATGGAGACTAGACATCTACCACTATCAGATTAGAGCCATAAGGGCACTAGACATCTACCACCCCACTACCACTATCATATTAGAGCCATAATGGAGACTAGGTATCTACAACCCCACTACCTCTATCAGATTAGAGCCATAATGGAGACTAGGTATCTACCACCCCACTACCACTATCAGATTAGAGCCATAAGGGCACTAGGCATCTACCACCCCACTACCACTATCAGATTAGAGCCAAAATGGAGACTAGACATCTACCACTATCAGATTAGAGCCATAAGGGCACTAGACATCTACCACCCCACTACCACTATCAGATTACAGCCATAATTGAGACTAGGTATCTACCACCCCACTACCACTATCAGATTAGAGCCATAATGGAGACTAGGTATCTACCACCCCACTACCACTATGGGATTAGAGCCATAATGGAGACTAGGTATCTACCACCCAACTACCACTATCAGATTAGAGCCATAATGGAGACTAGAAATCTACCACCCCACTACCACTATCAGATTCGAGCCATAATGGAGACTAGACATCTACCACCCCACTACCTCTATCAGATTAGAGCCATAAGGGCACTAGGCATCTACCACCCCACTACCTCTATCAGATTAGAGCCATAAGGGCACTATGCATCTACCACCCCACTACCACTATCAGATTAGAGCCATAATGGAGACTAGACATCTACCACTATCAGATTAGAGCCATAAGGGCACTAGACATCTACCACCCCACTACCACTATCATATTAGAGCCATAATGGAGACTAGGTATCTACAACCCCACTACCTCTATCAGATTAGAGCCATAATGGAGACTAGAAATTTACCATCCCACTACCACTATCAGATTCGAGCCATAATGGAGACTAGACATCTACCACCCCACTACCACTATCAGATTAGAGCCATAATGGAGACTAGGTATTTACCACCCCACTACCACTATCAGATTAGATCCATAAGGGCACTAGGCATCTACCACCCCACTACCACTATCAGATTAGAGCCATAAGGGCACTAGGCATCTACCACCCCACTACCTCTATCAGATTAGAGCCATAATGGAGACTAGGTATCTCCCACCCCACTACCACTATCAGATTAGATCCATAATGGAGACTAGGTATCTACCACCCCACTACCACTATCAGATTAGAGCCATAATGGAGACTAGGTATCTACCACCCCACTACCACTATCAGATTAGAGCCATAATGGAGACTAGGTATCTACCACCCCACTACCACTATCAGATTAGAGCCATAATTGAGACTAGGTATCTACCACCCCACTACCGCTATCAGATTAGAGCCATAATGGAGACTAGGTATCTACCACCCCACTACCACTATCAGATTCGAGCCATAATGGAGACTAGACATCTACCACCCCACTACCTCTATCAGATAAGAGCCATAATGGAGACTAGGTATCTACCACCCCACTACCACTATCAGATTAGAGCCATAATGGAGACTAGAAATCTACCACCCCACTACCACTATCAGATTCGAGCCATAATGGAGACTAGACATCTACCACCCCACTACCTCTATCAGATTAGAGCCATAAGGGCACTAGGCATCTACCACCCCACTACCTCTATCAGATTAGAGCCATAAGGGCACTATGCATCTACCACCCCACTACCACTATCAGATTAGAGCCATAATGGAGACTAGACATCTACCACTATCAGATTAGAGCCATAAGGGCACTAGACATCTACCACCCCACTACCACTATCATATTAGAGCCATAATGGAGACTAGGTATCTACAACCCCACTACCACTATCAGATTAGAGCCATAATGGAGACTAGGTATCTACCACCCCACTACCACTATCAGATTAGAGCCATAAGGGCACTAGGCATCTACCACCCCACTACCACTATCAGATTAGAGCCAAAATGGAGACTAGGCATCTACCACCCCACTACCACTATCAGATTAGAGCCAAAAAGGCACTAGGCATCTACCACACCACTACCACTATCAGATTAGAGCCATAAGGGCACTAGGCATCTACCACCCCACTACCACTATCAGATTAGAGCCATAAGGGAGACTAGGTATCTACCACCCCACTACCACTATCAGATTAGAGCCATAAGGGCACTAGGCATCTACCACCCCACTACCACTATCAGATTAGAGCCATAATGGAGACTAGGTATCTACCACCCAACTAACAATATCAGATTAGAGCCATAAGGGCACTATACATCTACCACCCCGCTACCACTATCAGATTAGAGCCATAAAGGCACTAGGCATCTACCACCCCACTACCACTATCAGATTAGAGCCATAATGGAGACTAGGTATCTACCACCCCACTACCACTATCAGATTAGAGCCATAAGGGCACTAGGCATCAATCACCCCACTACCACTATCAGATTAGAGCCATAAAGGCACTAGGCATCTACCACCCCACTACCACTAACAGATTAGAGCCATATTGGAGACTAGGTATCTACCACCCCACTACCACTATCAGATTAAAGCCATAAAGGCACTAGGCATCTACCACCCCACTACCACTATCAGATTAGAGCCATAATGGAGACTAGACATCTACCACCCCACTACCACTATCATATTAGAGCCATAATGGAGACTAGGTATCTCCCACCCCACTACCACTATCAGATTAGAGCCATAATGGAGACTAGACATCTACCACCCCACTACCACTATCAGATTAGAGCCATAAGGGAGACTAGGTATATACCACCCACTACCACTATCAGATTAGAGCCATAAGCGCACTAGGCATCTACCACCCCACTACCACTATCAGATTAGAGCCATAATGGAGACTAGGTATCTACCACCCCACTACCACTACCAGATTAGAGCCATAATGGAGACTAGTCATTTACCACCCCACTACCACTATCAGATTAGAGCCATAATGGAGACATGGTATCTACCACCTCACTACCACTATCAGATTAGAGCCATAATGGAGAATAGGTATCTACCACCCCACTACCACTATCAGATTAGAGCCATAATGGAGACTAGAAATCTACCACCCCACTACCACTATCAGATTCGAGCCATAATGGAGACTAGACATCTACCACCCCACTACCACTATCAGATTAGAGCCATAATGGAGACTAGGTATCTACCACCCCACTACCACTATCAGATTAGAGCCATAAAGGCACTAGGCATCTACCACCCCACTACCACTATCAGATTAGAGCCATAATGGAGACTAGGTATCTACCACCCCACTACCACTATGTGATTAGAGCCATAATGGAGACTAGGTATCTACCACCCCACTACCACTATCAGATTAGAGCCATAAAGGCACTAGGCATCTACCACCCCACTACCACTATCAGATTAGAGCCATAAGGGAGACTAGGTATCTACCACCCCACTACCACTATCAGATTAGAGCCATAAGGGCACTAGGCATCTACCACCCCACTACCACTATCAGATTAGAGCCATAATGGAGACTAGGTATCTACCACCCCACTACCACTATCAGATTAGAGCCATAAAGGCACTAGGCATCTACCACCCCACTACCACTATCAGATTAGAGCCATAATGGCACTAGGCATCTACCACCCCACTACCACTATCAGATTTGAGCCATAAGGGCACTAGGCATCTACCACCCCACTACTACTACCAGATTAGAGCCATAAGGGCACTAGGCATCTACCACCCCACTACTACTACCAGATTAGAGCCATAAGGGAGACTAGGTATATACCACCCACTACCACTATCAGATTAGAGCCATAAGCGCACTAGGCATCTACCACCCCACTACCACTATCAGATTAGAGCCATAATGGAGACTAGGTATCTACCACCCCACTACCACTACCAGATTAGAGCCATAATGGAGACTAGTCATTTACCACCCCACTACCACTATCAGATTAGAGCCATAATGGAGACATGGTATCTACCACCTCACTACCACTATCAGATTAGAGCCATAATGGAGAATAGGTATCTACCACCCCACTACCACTATCAGATTAGAGCCATAATGGAGACTAGAAATCTACCACCCCACTACCACTATCAGATTCGAGCCATAATGGAGACTAGACATCTACCACCCCACTACCACTATCAGATTAGAGCCATAAAGGCACTAGGCATCTACCACCCCACTACCACTATCAGATTAGACCCATAATGGAGACTAGGTATCTACCACCCCACTACCACTATCAGATTAGAGCCATAAGGGCACTAGGCATATACCACCCCACTACTACTACCAGATTAGAGCCATAAGGGAGACTAGGTATCTACCACCCCACTACCAATATCAGATTAGAGCCATAATGGAGACAAGACATTTACCACCCCTCTACCTCTATCAGATTAGAGCCATAAGGGCACTAGACATCTACCACCCCACTACCACTATCATATTAGAGCCATAATGGAGACTAGGTATCTACAACCCCACTACCTCTATCAGATTAGAGCCATAATGGAGACTAGGTATCTCCCACCCCACTACCACTATCAGATTAGATCCATAATGGAGACTAGGTATCTACCACCCCACAACCACTATCAGATTAGAGCCATAATGGAGACTAGGTATCTACCACCCCACTACCACTATGTGATTAGAGCCATAATGGAGACAAGGTATCTACCACCCCACTACCACTATCAGATTAGAGCCATAAAGGGATTAGGCATCTACCACCCCACTACCACTATCAGATTAGAGCCATAAGGGAGACTAGGTATCTACCACCCCACTACCACTATCAGATTAGAGCCATAAGGGCACTAGGCATCTACCACCCCACTACCACTATCAGATTAGAGCCATAATGGAGACTAGGTATCTACCACCCCACTACCACTATCAGATTAGAGCCATAAAGGCACTAGGCATCTACCACCCCACTACCACTATCAGATTAGAGCCATAATGGCACTAGGCATCTACCACCCCACTACCACTATCAGATTTGAGCCATAAGGGCACTAGGCATCTACCACCCCACTACTACTACCAGATTAGAGCCATAAGGGCACTAGGCATCTACCACCCCACTACTACTACCAGATTAGAGCCATAAGGGAGACTAGGTATATACCACCCACTACCACTATCAGATTAGAGCCATAAGCGCACTAGGCATCTACCACCCCACTACCACTATCAGATTAGAGCCATAATGGAGACTAGGTATCTACCACCCCACTACCACTACCAGATTAGAGCCATAATGGAGACTAGTCATTTACCACCCCACTACCACTATCAGATTAGAGCCATAATGGAGACATGGTATCTACCACCTCACTACCACTATCAGATTAGAGCCATAATGGAGAATAGGTATCTACCACCCCACTACCACTATCAGATTAGAGCCATAATGGAGACTAGAAATCTACCACCCCACTACCACTATCAGATTCGAGCCATAATGGAGACTAGACATCTACCACCCCACTACCACTATCAGATTAGAGCCATAATGGAGACTAGGTATCTACCACCCCACTACCACTATCAGATTAGAGCCATAAAGGCACTAGGCATCTACCACCCCACTACCACTATCAGATTAGACCCATAATGGAGACTAGGTATCTACCACCCCACTACCACTATCAGATTAGAGCCATAAGGGCACTAGGCATATACCACCCCACTACTACTACCAGATTAGAGCCATAAGGGAGACTAGGTATCTACCACCCCACTACCAATATCAGATTAGAGCCATAATGGAGACAAGACATTTACCACCCCTCTACCTCTATCAGATTAGAGCCATAAGGGCACTAGACATCTACCACCCCACTACCACTATCATATTAGAGCCATAATGGAGACTAGGTATCTACAACCCCACTACCTCTATCAGATTAGAGCCATAATGGAGACTAGGTATCTCCCACCCCACTACCACTATCAGATTAGATCCATAATGGAGACTAGGTATCTACCACCCCACAACCACTATCAGATTAGAGCCATAATGGAGACTAGGTATCTACCACCCCACTACCACTATGTGATTAGAGCCATAATGGAGACAAGGTATCTACCACCCCACTACCACTATCAGATTAGAGCCATAAAGGCACTAGGCATCTACCACCCCACTACCACTATCAGATTAGAGCCATAAGGGAGACTAGGTATCTACCACCCCACTACCACTATCAGATTAGAGCCATAAGGGCACTAGGCATCTACCACCCCACTACCACTATCAGATTAGAGCCATAATGGAGACTAGGTATCTACCACCCCACTACCACTATCAGATTAGAGCCATAAAGGCACTAGGCATCTACCACCCCACTACCACTATCAGATTAGAGCCATAAGGGAGACTAGGTATCTACCACCCCACTACCACTATCAGATTAGAGCCATAAGGGCACTAGGCATCTACCACCCCACTACCACTATCAGATTAGAGCCATAATGGAGACTAGGTATCTACCACCCCACTACCACTATCAGATTAGAGCCATAAAGGCACTAGGCATCTACCACCCCACTAACACTATCAGATTTGAGCCATAAGGGCACTAGGCATCTACCACCCCACTACTCCTACCAGATTAGAGCCATAAGGGCACTAGGCATCTACCACCCCACTACTACTACCAGATTAGAGCCATAAGGGAGACTAGGTATCTACCACCCCACTACCACTATCAGATTAGAGCCATAAGGGCACTAGGCATCTACCACCCCACTACCACTATCAGATTAGAGCCATAATGGAGACTAGGTATCTACCACCCCACTACCACTATCAGATTAGAGCCATAAAGGCACTAGGCATCTACCACCCCACTAACACTATCAGATTTGAGCCATAAGGGCACTAGGCATCTACCACCCCACTACTACTACCAGATTAGAGCCATAAGGGCACTAGGCATCTACCACCCCACTACTACTACCAGATTAGAGCCATAAGGGAGACTAGGTATATACCACCCACTACCACTATCAGATTAGAGCCATAAGCGCACTAGGCATCTACCACCCCACTACCACTATCAGATTAGAGCCATAATGGAGACTAGGTATCTACCACCCCACTACCACTATCAGAATAGAACCATAATGGAGACTAGGTATCTTCCACCCCACTACCACTATCAGATTAGAGCCATAAGGGCCCTAGGCATCTACCACCCCACTACCACTATCAGAATAGAGCCATAAAGGCACTAGGTTTCTACCACCCCACTACCACTATAAGATTAGAGCCATAATGGAGACTAGGTATCTACCACCCCACTACCACTATCAGATTAGAGCCATAATGGAGACTAGGTATCTACCACCCCACTACCACTACCAGATTAGAGCCATAATGGAGACTAGTCATTTACCACCCCACTACCACTATCAGATTAGAGCCATAATGGAGACTAGGTATCTACCACCTCACTACCACTATCAGATTAGAGCCATAATGGAGTTTAGGTATCTACCACCCCACTACCACTATGTGATTAGAGCCATAATGGAGACTAGGTATCTACCACCCCACTAGCACTATCAGATTAGAGCCATAATGGAGACTAGAAATCTACAACCCCACTACCACTATCAGATTCGAGCCATAATGGAGACTAGACATCTACCACCCCACTACCACTATCAGATTAGAGCCATAATGGAGACTAGGTATCTACCACCCCACTACCACTATCAGATTAGAGCCATAAAGGCACTAGGCATCTACCACCCAACTACCACTATCAGATTAGACCCATAATGGAGACTAGGTATCTACCACCCCACTACCACTATCAGATTAGAGCCATAAGGGCACTAGGCATATACCACCCCACTACTACTACCAGATTAGAGCCATAAGGGAGACTAGGTATCTACCACCCCACTACCAATATCAGATTAGAGCCATAATGGAGACAAGACATCTACCACCCCTCTACCTCTATCAGATTAGAGCCATAAGGGCACTAGACATCTACCACCCCACTACCACTATCATATTACAGCCATAATGGAGACTAGGTATCTACAACCCCACTACCTCTATCAGATTAGAGCCATAACGGAGACTAGGTATCTACCACCCCACTACCACTATCAGATTAGATCCATAATGGAGACTAGGTATCTACCACCCCACTACCACTATCAGATTAGAGCCATAATGGAGACTAGGTATCTACCACCCCACTACCACTATGTGATTAGAGCCCTAATGGAGACAAGGTATCTACCACCCCACTACCACTATCAGATTAGAGCCATAAAGGCACTAGGTATCTACCACCCCACTACCACTATCAGATTAGAGCCATAATGGAGACTAGGTATCTACCACCCCACTACCACTATCAGATTAGAGCCATAAGGGCACTAGGCAGCTACCACCCCACTACCACTATCAGATTAGAGCCATAATGGAGACTAGGTATCTACCACCCCACTACCACTATCAGATTAGAGCCATAAGGGCACTAGGCATCTACCACCCCACTACCACTATCAGATTAGATCCATAATGGAGACTTTGTATCTACCACCCCACTACCACTATCAGATTAGAGCCATAATGGAGACTAGGTATCTACCACCCCACTACCACTATCAGATTCGAGCCATAATGGAGACTAGACATCTACCACCCCACTACCACTATCAGATTAGAGCCATAATGGAGACTAGGCATCTACCACCCCACTACCACTATCAGATTAGAGCCATAAGGGCACTAGGCATCTACCACCTCACTACCTCTATCAGATTAGAGCCATAATGGAGACTAGGTATCTACCACCCCACTACCACTATCAGATTAGATCCATAATGGAGACTAGGTATCTACCACCCCACTACCACTATCAGATTAGAGCCATAATGGAGACTAGGTATCTACCACCCCACTACCACTATGTGATTAGAGCCCTAATGGAGACAAGGTATCTACCACCCCACTACCACTATCAGATTAGAGCCATAAAGGCACTAGGCATCTACCACCCCACTACCACTATCAGATTAGAGCCATAAGGGAGACTAGGTATCTACCACCCCACTACCACTATCAGATTAGAGCCATAAGGGCACTAGGCATCTACCACCCCACTACCACTATCAGATTAGAGCCATAATGGAGACTAGGTATCTACCACTCCACTACCACTATCAGATTAGAGCCATAAAGGCACTAGGCATCTACCACCCCACTACCACTATCAGATTAGAGCCATAAGGGCACTAGGCATCTACCACCCCACTACCACTATCAGATTAGATCCATAATGGAGACTTTGTATCTACCACCCCGCTACCACTATCAGATTAGAACCATAATGGAGACTAGGTATCTACCACCCCACTACCACTATCAGATTAGAGCCATAATGGAGACTAGAAATTTACCACCCCACTACCACTATGTGATTAGAGCCATAATGGAGACTAGACATCTACCACCCCACTACCACTATCAGATTAGAGCCATAATGGAGACTAGGCATCTACCACCCCACTACCACTATCAGATTAGAGCCATAAGGGCACTAGGCATCTAACACCTCACTACCTCTATCAGATTAGAGCCATAATGGAGACTAGGTATCTCCCACCCCACTACCACTATCAGATTAGATCCATAATGGAGACTAGGTATCTACCACCCCACTACCACTATCAGATTAGAGCCATAATGGAGACTAGAAATCTACCACCCCACTACCACTATCAGATTCGAGCCATAATGGAGACTAGACATCTACCACCCCACTACCTCTATCAGATAAGAGCCATAATGGAGACTAGGTATCTACCACCCCACTACCACTATCAGATTAGAGCCATAATGGAGACTAGAAATCTACCACCCCACTACCACTATCAGATTCGAGCCATAATGGAGACTAGACATCTACCACCCCACTACCACTATCAGATTAGAGCCATAATGGAGACTAGGTATTTACCACCCCACTACCACTATCAGATTAGAGCCATAAGGGCACTAGGCATCTACCACCCCACTACCACTATCAGATTAGAGCCATAAGGGCACTAGGCATCTACCACCCCACTACCACTATCAGATTAGAGCCATAATGGAGACTAGGTATCTCCCACCCCACTACCACTATCAGATTAGAGCCATAATGGAGACTAGGCATCTACCACCCCACTACCACTATCAGATTAGAGCCATAATGGAGACTAGGTATCTACCACCCCACTACCACTAGCAGATTAGAGCCATAATGGAGACTAGGTATCTACCACCCCACTACCACTATCAGATTAGAGCCATAATGGAGACTAGGTATCTACCACCCCACTACCACTATCAGATTAGAGCCATAAGGGCACTAGGCATTTACCACCCCGCTACCACTATCAGATTAGAGCCATAATGGAGACTAGGTATCTACCACCCCACTACCACTATGTGATTAGAGCCATAATGGAGACTAGGTATCTACCACCCCACTACCACTATCAGATTCGAGCCATAATGGAGACTAGGTATCTACCACCCCACTACCACTATGTGATTAGAGCCATAATGGAGACTAGGTATCTACCACCCCACTACCACTATCATATTCGAGCCATAATGGAGACTAGACATCTACCACCCCACTACCACTATCAGATTAGAGCCATAATGGAGACTAGGTATCTACCACCCCACTACCACTATCAGATTAGATCCATAATGGAGACTAGGTATCTACCACCCCACTACCACTATCAGATTAGAGCCATAATGGAGACTAGGTATCTACCACCCCACTACCACTATGTGATTAGAGCCATAATGGAGACTAGGTATCTACCACCCCACTACCACTACCAGTTTAGAGCCATAAAGGCACTAGGCATCTACCACCCCACTACCACTATCAGATTAGAGCCATAAGGGCACTAGGCATCTACCACCCCACTACTACTACCAGATTAGAGCCATAAGGGAGACTAGGTATCTACCACCCCACTACCACTATCAGATTAGAGCCATAATGGAGACTAGGTATCTACCACCCCACTACCTCTATCAGATTAGAGCCATAATGGAGACTAGGTATCTACCACCCCACTACCACTATCAGATTAGAGCCATAATGGAGACTAGGTATCTACCACCCCACTACCACTATCAGATTAGAGCCATAATGGAGACTAGGTATCTACCACCCCACTACCTCTATCAGATTAGAGCCATAATGGAGACTAGGTATCTCCCACCCCACTACCACTATCAGATTAGATCCATAATGGAGACTAGGTATCCACCACCTCACTACCACTATCAGATTAGAGCCATAATGGAGACTAGGTATCTACCACCCCACTACCACTATGTGATTAGAGCCATAATGGAGACTAGGTATCTACCACCCCACTACCTCTATCAGATTAGAGCCATAATGGAGACTAGGTATCTCCCACCCCACTACCACTATCAGATTAGATCCATAATGGAGACTAGGTATCCACCACCTCACTACCACTATCAGATTAGAGCCATAATGGAGACTAGGTATCTACCACCCCACTACCACTATGTGATTAGAGCCATAATGGAGACTAGGTATCTACCACCCCACTACCACTATCAGATTAGAGCCATAATGGAGACTAGAAATCTACCACCCCACTACCACTATCAGATTCGAGCCATAATGGAGACTAGACATCTACCACCCCACTACCACTATCAGATTAGAGCCATAATGGAGACTAGGTATCTACCACCCCACTACCACTATCAGATTAGAGCCATAATGGAGACTAGGTATCTACCACCCCACTACCACTATCAGATTAGAGCCATAAAGGCACTAGGCATCTACCACCCCACTACCACTATCAGATTCGAGCCATAATGGAGACTAGGTATCTACCACGCCACTACCACTATGTGATTAGAGCCATAATGGAGACTAGGTATCTACCACCCCACTACCACTATGAGATTCGAGCCATAATGGAGACTAGGTATCTACCACCCCACTACCACTACCAGATTAGAGCCATAATGGAGACTAGGTATCTACCACCCCACTACCACTATGTGATTAGAGCCATAATGGAGACTAGGTATCTACCACCCCACTACCACTATCAGATTAGAGCCATAATGGAGACTAGGTATCTACCACCCCACTACCACTATCAGATTAGAGCCATAATGGAGACTAGGTATCTCCCACCCCACTACCACTATCAGATTAGAGCCATAATGGAGACTAGACATCTACCACCCCACTACCACTATCAGATTAGAGCCATAATGGAGACTAGGTATCTACCACCCCACTACCACTAGCAGATTAGAGCCATAATGGAGACTAGGTATCTACCACCCCACTACCACTATCAGATTAGAGCCATAATGGAGACTAGGTATCTACCACCCCACTACCACTATCAGATTAGAGCCATAAGGGCACTAGGCATTTACCACCCCGCTACCACTATCAGATTAGAGCCATAATGGAGACTAGGTATCTACCACCCCACTACCACTATGTGATTAGAGCCATAATGGAGACTAGGTATCTACCACCCCACTACCACTATCAGATTCGAGCCATAATGGAGACTAGGTATCTACCACCCCACTACCACTATGTGATTAGAGCCATAATGGAGACTAGGTATCTACCACCCCACTACCACTATCATATTCGAGCCATAATGGAGACTAGACATCTACCACCCCACTACCACTATCAGATTAGAGCCATAATGGAGACTAGGTATCTACCACCCCACTACCACTATCAGATTAGATCCATAATGGAGACTAGGTATCTACCACCCCACTACCACTATCAGATTAGAGCCATAATGGAGACTAGGTATCTACCACCCCACTACCACTATGTGATTAGAGCCATAATGGAGACTAGGTATCTACCACCCCACTACCACTACCAGTTTAGAGCCATAAAGGCACTAGGCATCTACCACCCCACTACCACTATCAGATTAGAGCCATAAGGGCACTAGGCATCTACCACCCCACTACTACTACCAGATTAGAGCCATAAGGGAGACTAGGTATCTACCACCCCACTACCACTATCAGATTAGAGCCATAATGGAGACTAGGTATCTACCACCCCACTACCTCTATCAGATTAGAGCCATAATGGAGACTAGGTATCTACCACCCCACTACCACTATCAGATTAGAGCCATAATGGAGACTAGGTATCTACCACCCCACTACCACTATCAGATTAGAGCCATAATGGAGACTAGGTATCTACCACCCCACTACCTCTATCAGATTAGAGCCATAATGGAGACTAGGTATCTCCCACCCCACTACCACTATCAGATTAGATCCATAATGGAGACTAGGTATCCACCACCTCACTACCACTATCAGATTAGAGCCATAATGGAGACTAGGTATCTACCACCCCACTACCACTATGTGATTAGAGCCATAATGGAGACTAGGTATCTACCACCCCACTACCTCTATCAGATTAGAGCCATAATGGAGACTAGGTATCTCCCACCCCACTACCACTATCAGATTAGATCCATAATGGAGACTAGGTATCCACCACCTCACTACCACTATCAGATTAGAGCCATAATGGAGACTAGGTATCTACCACCCCACTACCACTATGTGATTAGAGCCATAATGGAGACTAGGTATCTACCACCCCACTACCACTATCAGATTAGAGCCATAATGGAGACTAGAAATCTACCACCCCACTACCACTATCAGATTAGAGCCATAATGGAGACTAGGTATCTACCACCCCACTACCACTATCAGATTAGAGCCATAATGGAGACTAGGTATCTACCACCCCACTACCACTATCAGATTAGAGCCATAAAGGCACTAGGCATCTACCACCCCACTACCACTATCAGATTCGAGCCATAATGGAGACTAGGTATCTACCACGCCACTACCACTATGTGATTAGAGCCATAATGGAGACTAGGTATCTACCACCCCACTACCACTATGAGATTCGAGCCATAATGGAGACTAGGTATCTACCACCCCACTACCACTACCAGATTAGAGCCATAATGGAGACTAGGTATCTACCACCCCACTACCACTATCAGATTAGAGCCATAATGGAGACTAGGTATCTACCACCCCATTACCACTACCAGATTAGAGCCATAATGGAGACTAGGTATCTACCACCCCACTACCACTATGTGATTAGAGCCATAATGGAGACTAGGTATCTACCACCCCATTACCACTATCAGATTAGAGCCATAATGGAGACTTGGTATCTACCACCCCACTACCACTATCAGATTAGAGCCATAATGGAGACTAGGTATCTACCACCCCACTACCGCTATCATATTAGAGCCATAATGGAGACTAGGTATCTACCACCCCACTACCACTATGTGATTAGAGCCATAATGGAGACTAGGTATCTACCACCCCATTACCACTATCAGATTAGAGCCATAATGGAGACTTGGTATCTACCACCCCACTACCACTATCAGATTAGAGCCATAATGGAGACTAGGTATCTACCACCCCACTACCGCTATCATATTAGAGCCATAATGGAGACTAGGTATCTACCACCCCACTACCACTATGTGATTAGAGCCATAATGGAGACTAGGTATCTACCACCCCATTACCACTATCAGATTAGAGCCATAATGGAGACTAGGTATCTACCACCCCACTACCACTATGTGATTAGAGCCATAATGGAGACTAGGTATCTACCACCCCACTACCACTATCAGATTAGAGCCATAATGGAGACTAGAAATCTACCACCCCACTACCACTATCAGATTAGAGCCATAATGGAGACTAGGTATCTACCACCCCACTACCACTATCAGATTAGAGCCATAATGGAGACTAGGTATCTACCACCCCACTACCACTATCAGATTAGAGCCATAAAGGCACTAGGCATCTACCACCCCACTACCACTATCAGATTAGAGCCATAATGGAGACTAGGTATCTACCACGCCACTACCACTATGTGATTAGAGCCATAATGGAGACTAGGTATCTACCACCCCACTACCACTATGAGATTCGAGCCATAATGGAGACTAGGTATCTACCACCCCACTACCACTACCAGATTAGAGCCATAATGGAGACTAGGTATCTACCACCCCACTACCACTATCAGATTAGAGCCATAATGGAGACTAGGTATCTACCACCCCATTACCACTACCAGATTAGAGCCATAATGGAGACTAGGTATCTACCACCCCACTACCACTATGTGATTAGAGCCATAATGGAGACTAGGTATCTACCACCCCATTACCACTATCAGATTAGAGCCATAATGGAGACTAGGTATCTACCACCCCACTACCACTATCAGATTAGAGCCATAATGGAGACTAGGTATCTACCACCCCACTACCACTATGTGATTAGAGCCATAATGGAGACTAGGTATCTACCACCCCACTACCTCTATCAGATTAGAGCCATAAAGCAAAATAACATCCGGCGCCGACACGAGATGGCCGCCTCGCTTCGTGTTCCTTGGAAAATATGCAGTATTTTGTTTTTTTATGTGTTATTTCTTACATCGGTACCCCAGGTAATCTTAGGTTTCATTACATACAGTCGGGAGGAACTACTGAATATACGATTAACGTCAACTCATCATCGTTCCTACCAGGAATATGACTTTCCCGAAACGGATCCAGTGTTTTGCCTTCCACCCAATACAATGGATCTGATCCCAGCCGGCGACCCTGTGCGACGCCGTAAAAGGGGCAAACGAGGCGGTCTCCTGGTCAGGCTTCGGAGACGGGCACATCGCGCTCCACTCCCTAGCATACTAGTCGCCAATGTCTAGTCTCTTGACAATAAGGTTGATGAAATCCGAGCACGGGTAGCATTCCAGAGAGACATCAGGGATTGCAACGTGCTCTGCTTCACGGAAACATGGCTAACTCAAGAGACGCTAACGGAGTCGGTGCAGCCAGCTGGTTTCTTCATGCATCGCGCCGACAGAAACAAACATCTTTCTGGTAAGAAGAGGGGCGGGGGGGTATGCCTTATGATTAACGAGACGTGGTGTGATCATCATAACAACACACAGGAACTCAAGTCATTCTGTTCACCTGATCTAGAACTCCTCACAATCAAATGTCGACCGCATTATCTACCAAGGGAATTCTCTTCGATCATAATCACAGCCGTATATATTCCCCCCCAAGCAGACACATCGATGGCCCTGAACGAACTTTATCTGACTCTTTGTAAACTGGAAACCACACACCCTGAGGCTACATTCATCGTAGCTGGGGATTTTAACAAGGCTAATCTAAAAACAAAACTCCCTAAATTCTATCAGCATATCGATTGTGCTACCAGGGCTGGAAAAACCCTAGATCATTGTTATACTAATTTCCGCGACTTATATAAGGCCCTCCCCCGCCCCCCTTTCGGAAAAGCTGACCACGACTCCATTTTGTTGATTCCAGCCTACAAACAGAAACTAAAATAACAAGCTCCCGCGCTCAGGTCTGTTCAACGCTGGTCCGACCAATCTGATTCCACGCTTCAAGACTGCTTCGATCACGCGGATTGGAATATGTTCCGCATTGCGTCCAACAACAATATTGACGAATATGCTGATTCGGTGAGCGAGTTCATTAGGAAGTGCATTGACGATGTCGTACCCACAGCAACGATTAAAACATTCCCAAACCAGAAACCGTGGATTGACGGCAGCATTCGCGTGAAACTGAAAGCGCGAACCACTGCTTTTAACCAGGGCAAGGTGACCGGAAGCATGACCGAATACAAACAGTGTAGCTATTCTCTCCACAAGGCAATCAAACAGGCTAAGTCCCAGTACAGAGACAAAATCGAGTCGCAATTCAACAGCTCAGACACAAGAGGTATGTGGCAGGGTCTACAGTCAATCACGGATTACAAAAAGAAAACCAGCCCCGTCGCGGACCAGGATGTCTTGCTCCCAGACAGGCTAAACAACTTTTTTGCCCGCTTTGAGGACAATACAGTGCCACTGACACGGCCCCCTACCAAAACCTGCGGGCTCTCCTTCACTGCAGCCGAGGTGAGTAAAACATTTATACGTGTTAACCCTCGCAAGGCTGCAGGCCCAGACGGCATTCCCAGCCGCGTCCTCAGAGCATGCGCAGACCAGCTGGCTGGTGTGTTTACGGACATATTCAATCAATCCTTATCCCAGTCTGCTGTTCCCACATGCTTCAAGAGGGCCACCATTGTTCCTGTTCCCAAGAAAGCTAAGGTAACTGAGCTAAACGACTACCGCCCCGTAGCACTCACTTCCGTCATCATGAAGTGCTTTGAGAGACTAGTCAAGGACCATATCACCTCCACCCTACCGGACACCCTAGACCCACTCCAATTTGCTTACCGACCCAATAGGTCCACAGACGACGCAATCGCAACCACACTGCACACTGCCCTAACCCATCTGGACAAGAGGAATACCCATGTGAGAATGCTGTTCATCGATTACAGCTCAGCATTTAACACCATAGTACCCTCCAAACTCGTCATCAAGCTCGAGACCCTGGGTCTCGACCCCGCCCTGTGCAACTGGGTCCTGGACTTCCTGACGGGCCGCCCCCAGGTGGTGAGGGTAGGTAACAACATCTCCACCCCGCTGATCCTCAACACTGGGGCCCCACAAGGGTGCGTTCTGAGCCCTCTCCTGTACTCCCTGTTCACCCACGACTGCGTGGCCATGCACGCCTCCAACTCAATCATCAAGTTTGCGGATGACACTACAGTGGTAGGCTTGATTACCAACAACGACGAGACGGCCTACAGGGAGGAGGTGAGGGCCCTCGGTGTGGTGTCAGGAAAATAACCTCACACTCAACGTCAACAAAACAAAGGAGATGATTGTGGACTTCAGGAAACAGCAGAGGGAGCACCCCCCTATCCACATCGACAGGTCAGTAGTGGAGAAGGTGGAAAGTTTTAAGTTCCTCGGTGTACACATCACGGACAAACTGAATTGGTCCACCCACACAGACAGCGTCGTGAAGAAGGCGCAGCAGCGCCTCTTCAACCTCAGGAGGCTGAAGAAATTCGGCTTGTCACCAAAAGCACTCACAAACTTTTACAGATGCACAATCGAGAGCATCCTGTCGGGCTGTATCACCGCCTGGTACGGCAACTGCTCCGCCCACAACCGTAAGGCTCTCCAGAGGGTAGTGAGGTCTGCAGAACGCATCACCGGGGGCAAACTACCTGCCCTCCAGGACACCTACACCACCCGATGTCACAGGAAGGCCATAAAGATCATCAAGGACAACAACCACCCAAGCCACTGCCTGTTCACCCCGCTATCATCCAGAAGGCGAGGTCAGTACAGGTGCATCAAAGCAGGGACCGAGAGACTGAAAAACAGCTTCTATCTCAAGGCCATCAGACTGTTAAACAGCCACCACTAACATTTAGCGGCCGCTGCCAACATACTGACTCAACTCCAGCCACTTTAAAAATGGGAATTGATGGAAATTATGTAAAAATGTACCACTAGCCACTTTAAACAATGCCACTTAATATAATGTTTACATACCCTACATTACCCATCTCATATGTATATACTGTACTCTATATCATCTACTGCATCTTGCCATCTTTATGTAATACATGTACCACTAGCCACTTTAAACTATGCCACTTTATGTTTATATACCCTACATTACTCATCTCATATGTATATACCGTACTCTATACCATCTACTGCATCTTGCCTATGCCGTTCTGTACCATCACTCATTCATATATCTTTATGTACATATTCTTTATCCCTTTACACTTGTGTGTGTATAAGGTAGTAGTTGTGGAATTGTTAGGTTAGATTACTTGTTGGTTATTACTGCATTGTCGGAACTAGAAGCACAAGCATTTCGCTACACTCGCATTAACATCTGCTAACCATGTGTATGTGACTAATAAAATTTGATTTGATTTGATTTGATTTGATTTGATAATGGAGACTAGGTATCTACCACCCCACTACCACTATCAGATTAGAGCCATAATGGAGACTAGGTATCTACCACCCCACTACCACTATCAGATTAGAGCCATAATGGAGACTAGGTATCTACCACCCCACTACCACTATCAGATTAGAGCCATAAAGGCACTAGACATCTACCACCCCACTACCACTATCAGATTAGAGCCATAATGGAGACTAGGTATCTACCACCCCACTACCATTATCAGATTAGAGCCATAATGGAGACTAGGTATCTACCACCCCACTACCACTATCAGATTAGAGCCATAAGGGCACTAGGCATCTACCACCACACTACCACTATCAGATTAGAGCCATAAGGGCACTAGGTATCTACCACCCCACTACCACTATCAGATTAGAGCCATAAGGGCACTCGACATCTACCACCCCACTACCACTATCAGATTAGAGCCATAATGGAGACTAGGTATCTACCACCCCACTACCACTATCAGATTAGAGCCATAAAGGCACTAGGCATCTACCACCCCACTACCACTATCATATTAGAGCCATAATGGAGACTAGGTATCTACCACCCCACTACCTCTATCAGATTAGAGCCATAATGGAGACTAGGTATCTCCCACCCCACTACCACTATCAGATTAGATCCATAATGGAGACTAGGTATCTACCACCTCACTACCACTATCAGATTAGAGCCATAATGGAGACTAGGTATCTACCACCCCACTACCACTATGTGATTAGAGCCATAATGGAGACTAGGTATCTACCACCCCACTACCACTATCAGATTAGAGCCATAAAATCACTAGGCATCTACCACCCCACTACCACTATCAGATTAGAGCCATAATGGAGACTAGGTATCTACCAACCCACTACCTCTATCAGATTAGAGCCATAATGGAGACTAGGTATCTCCCACCCCACTACCACTATCAGATTAGATCCATAATGGAGACTAGGTATCTACCACCTCACTACCACTATCAGATTAGAGCCATAATGGAGACTAGGTATCTACCACCCCACTACCACTATGTGATTAGAGCCATAATGGAGACTAGGTATCTACCACCCCACTACCACTATCAGATTAGAGCCATAATGGAGACTAGAAATCTACCACCCCACTACCACTATCAGATTCGAGCCATAATGGAGACTAGACATCTACCACCCCACTACCACTATCAGATTAGAGCCATAATGGAGACTAGGTATCTACCACCCCACTACCACTATCAGATTAGAGCCATAATGGAGACTAGGTATCTACCACCCCACTACCACTATCAGATTAGAGCCATAAAGGCACTAGGCATCTACCACCCCACTACCACTATCAGATTAGAGCCATAATGGAGACTAGGTATCTACCACCCCACTACCACTATCAGATTAGAGCCATAATGGAGAATAGGTATCTACCACCCCACTACCACTATGAGATTCGAGCCATAATGGAGACTAGGTATCTACCACCCCACTACCACTATGTGATTAGAGCCATAATGGAGACTAGGTATCTACCACCCCACTACCTCTATCAGATTAGAGCCATAATGGAGACTAGGTATCTACCACCCCACTACCACTATCAGATTAGAGCCATAATGGAGACTAGGTATCTACCACCCCACTACCACTATCAGATTAGAGACATAATGGAGACTAGGTATCTACCACCCCACTACCACTATCAGATTAGAGCCATAAAGGCACTAGACATCTACCACCCCACTACCACTATCAGATTAGAGCCATAATGGAGACTAGGTATCTACCACCCCACTACCACTATCAGATTAGAGCCATAATGGAGACTAGGTATCTACCACCCCACTACCACTATCAGATTAGAGCCATAAGGGCACTAGGCATCTACCACCACACTACCACTATCAGATTAAAGCCATAAGGGCACTAGGTATCTACCACCCCACTACCACTATCAGATTAGAGCCATAATGGAGACTAGGTATCTACCAACCCACTACCTCTATCAGATTAGAGCCATAATGGAGACTAGGTATCTCCCACCCCACTACCACTATCAGATTAGATCCATAATGGAGACTAGGTATCTACCACCTCACTACCACTATCAGATTAGAGCCATAATGGAGACTAGGTATCTACCACCCCACTACCACTATGTGATTAGAGCCATAATGGAGACTAGGTATCTACCACCCCACTACCACTATCAGATTAGAGCCATAATGGAGACTAGAAATGTACCACCCCACTACCACTATCAGATTCGAGCCATAATGGAGACTAGACATCTACCACCCCACTACCACTATCAGATTAGAGCCATAATGGAGACTAGGTATTTACCACCCCACTACCACTATCAGATTAGAGCCATAATGGAGACTAGGTATCTACCACCCCACTACCACTATCAGATTAGAGCCATAAAGGCACTAGGCATCTACCACCCCACTACCACTATCAGATTCGAGCCATAATGGAGACTAGGTATCTACCACCCCACTACCACTATGTGATTAGAGCCATAATGGAGAATAGGTATCTACCACCCCACTACCACTATGAGATTCGAGCCATAATGGAGACTAGGTATCTACCACCCCACTACCACTATGTGATTAGAGCCATAATGGAGACTAGGTATCTACCACCCCACTACCTCTATCAGATTAGAGCCATAATGGAGACTAGGTATCTACCACCCCACTACCACTATCAGATTAGAGCCATAATGGAGACTAGGTATCTACCACCCCACTACCACTATCAGATTAGAGCCATAATGGAGACTAGGTATCTACCACCCCACTACCACTATCAGATTAGAGCCATAAAGGCACTAGACATCTACCACCCCACTACCACTATCAGATTAGAGCCATAATGGAGACTAGGTATCTACCACCCCACTACCACTATCAGATTAGAGCCATAATGGAGACTAGGTATCTACCACCCCACTACCACTATCAGATTAGAGCCATAAGGGCACTAGGCATCTACCACCACACTACCACTATCAGATTAAAGCCATAAGGGCACTAGGTATCTACCACCCCACTACCACTATCAGATTAGAGCCATAAGGGCACTCGACATCTACCACCCCACTACCACTATTAGATTAGAGCCATAATGGAGACTAGGTATCTACCACCCCACTACCACTATCAAATTAGAGCCATAAAGGCACTAGGCATCTACCACCCCACTACCACTATCATATTAGAGCCATAATGGAGACTAGGTATCTACCACCCCACTACCTCTATCAGATTAGAGCCATAATGGAGACTAGGTATCTCCCACCCCACTACCACTATCAGATTAGATCCATAATGGAGACTAGGTATCTACCACCTCACTACCACTATCAGATTAGAGCCATAATGGAGACTAGGTATCTACCACCCCACTACCACTATGTAATTAGAGCCATAATGGAGACTAGGTATCTACCACCCCACTACCACTATCAGATTAGAGCCATAATGGAGACTAGAAATCTACCACCCCACTACCACTATCAGATTCGAGCCATAATGGAGACTAGACATCTACCACCCCACTACCACTATCAGATTAGAGCCATAATGGAGACTAGTTATCTACCACCCCACTACCACTATCAGATTAGAGCCATTATGGAGACTAGGTATCTACCACCCCACTACCACTATCAGATTAGAGCCATAATGGAGACTAGGTATCTACCACCCCACTACCTCTATCAGATTAGAGCCATAATGGAGACTAGGTATCTCCCACCCCACTACCACTATCAGATTAGATCCATAATGGAGACTAGGTATCTACCACCTCACTACCACTATCAGATTAGAGCCATAATGGAGACTAGGTATCTACCACCCCACTACCACTATGTGATTAGAGCCATAATGGAGACTAGGTATCTACCACCCCACTACCACTATCAGATTAGAGCCATAATGGAGACTAGAAATCTACCACCCCACTACCACTATCAGATTCGAGCCATAATGGAGACTAGACATCTACCACCCCACTACCACTATCAGATTAGAGCCATAATGGAGACTAGGTATCTACCACCCCACTACCACTATCAGATTAGAGCCATAATGGAGACTAGGTATCTACCACCCCACTACCACTATCAGATTAGAGCCATAAGGGCACTAGGCATCTACCACCCCACTACCATCAGATTCGAGCCATAATGGAGACTAGATTACCACCCCACTACCACTATGTGATTAGAGCCATAATGGAGAATAGGTATCTACCACCCCACTACCACTATCAGATTCGAGCCATAATGGAGACTAGGTATCTACCACCCCACTACCACTATGTGATTAGAGCCATAATGGAGACTAGGTATCTACCACCCCACTACCCCTATCAGATTAGAGCCATAATGGAGACTAGGTATCTACCACCCCACTACCACTATCAGATTAGAGCCATAATGGAGACTAGGTATCTACCACCCCACTACCACTATCAGATTAGAGCCATAATGGAGACTAGGTATCTACCACCCCACTACCACTATCAGATTAGAGCCATAAAGGCACTAGACATCTACCACCCCACTACCACTATCAGATTAGAGCCATAATGGAGACTAGGTATCTACCACCCCACTACCACTATCAGATTAGAGCCATAATGGAGACTAGGTATCTACCACCCCACTACCACTATCAGATTAGAGCCATAAGGGAACTAGGCATCTACCACCACACTACCACTATCAGATTAAAGCCATAAGGGCACTAGGTATCTACCACCCCACTACCACTATCAGATTAGAGCCATAAGGGCACTCGACATCTACCACCCCACTACCACTATTAGATTAGAGCCATAATGGAGACTAGGTATCTACCACCCCACTACCACTATCAGATTAGAGCCATAAAGGCACTAGGCATCTACCACCCCACTACCACTATCATATTAGAGCCATAATGGAGACTAGGTATCTACCACCCCACTACCTCTATCAGATTAGAGCCATAATGGAGACTAGGTATCTCCGACCCCACTACCACTATCAGATTAGATCCATAATGGAGACTAGGTATCTACCACCTCACTACCACTATCAGATTAGAGCCATAATGGAGACTAGGTATCTACCACCCCACTACCACTATCAGATTAGAGCCATAATGGAGACTAGGTATCTACCACCCCACTACCACTATCAGATTAGAGCCATAATGGAGACTAGAAATCTACCACCCCACTACCACTATCAGATTCGAGCCATAATGGAGACTAGACATCTACCACCCCACTACCACTATCAGATTAGAGCCATAATGGAGACTAGACATCTACCACCCCACTACCACTATCAGATTAGAGCCATTATGGAGACTAGGTATCTACCACCCCACTACCACTATCAGATTAGAGCCATAAAGGCACTAGGCATCTACCACCCCACTACCACTATCAGATTCGAGCCATAATGGAGACTAGGTATCTACCACCCCACTACCACTATGTGATTAGAGCCATAATGGAGACTAGGTATCTACCACCCCACTACCACTATCAGATTCGAGCCATAATGGAGACTAAGTATCTACCACCCCACTACCACTATGTGATTAGAGCCATAATGGAGACTAGGTATCTAACACCCCACTACCACTATCAGATTCGAGCCATAATGGAGACTAGACATCTACCACCCCACTACCACTATCAGATTAGAGCCATAATGGAGACTAGGTATCTACCACCCCACTACCACTACCAGATTAGAGCCATAAGGGCACTAGGCATCTACCACCCCACTACCACTATCAGATTAGAGCCATAATGGAGACTAGGTATCTACCACCCCACTACCACTATCAGATTAGAGCCATAAAGGCACTAGGCATCTACCACCCCACCCACTACCACTATCATATTAGAGCCATAATGGAGACTAGGTATCTACCACCCCACTACCACTATCAGATTAGAGCCATAAGGGCACTAGGCATCTACCACCCCACCCCACTACCACTATCAGATTCGAGCCATAATGGAGACTAGACATCTACCACCCCACTACCACTATCAGATTAGAGCCATAATGGAGACTAGGTATCTACCACCCCACTACCACTATCATATTAGAGCCATAATGGTGACTAGGTATCTACCACCCCACTACCACTATCAGATTAGAGCCATAATGGAGACTAGGTATCTACCACCCCACTACCACTATCAGATTAGAGCCATAAGGGCACTCGACATCTACCACCCCACTACCACTATCAGATTAGAGCCATAAAGGCACTAGGCATCTACCACCCCACTACCACTATCAGATTAGAGCCATAATGGAGACTAGGTATCTACCACCCCACTACCACTATCAGATTAGAGCCATAAGGGCACTCGACATCTACCACCCCACTACCACTATCAGATTAGAGCCATAAAGGCACTCGACATCTACCACCCCACTACCACTATCAGATTAGAGCCATAAAGGCACTAGGCATCTACCACCCCACTACCACTATCATATTAGAGCCATAATGGAGACTAGGTATCTACCACCCCACTACCACTATCAGATTAGAGCCATAATGGAGACTAGGTATCTACCACCCCACTACCACTATCAGATTAGAGCCATAATGGAGACTAGGTATCTAACACCCCACTACCACTATGTGATTAGAGCCATAATGGAGACTAGGTATCTACCACCCCACTACCACTATCATACTAGAGCCATAATGGAGACTAGGTATCTACCACCCCACTACCACTATCAGATTAGAGCCATAAGGGCACTCGACATCTACCACCCCACTACCACTATCAGATTAGAGCCATAAAGGCACTAGGCATCTACCACCCCACCCCACTACCACTATCATATTAGAGCCATAATGGAGACTAGGTATCTACCACCCCACTACCACTATCAGATTAGATCCATAATGGAGACTAGGTATCTACCACCTCACTACCACTATCAGATTAGAGCCATAATGGAGACTAGGTATCTACCACCCCACTACCACTACCAGATTCGAGCCATAATGGAGACTAGGTATCTACCACCCCACTACCACTATCAGATTAGAGCCATAAAGGCACTAGGCATCTACCACCCCACTACCACTATCATATTAGAGCCATAATGGAGACTAGGTATCTACCACCCCACTACCTCTATCAGATTAGAGCCATAATGGAGACTAGGTATCTCCCACCCCACTACCACTATCAGATTAGATCCATAATGGAGACTAGGTATCTACCACCCCACTACCACTATCAGATTAGAGCCATAATGGAGACTAGGTATCTACCACCCCACTACCACTATCAGATTAGAGCCATAAGGGCACTAGGCATCTACCACCCCACTACTACTACCAGATTAGAGCCATAAGGGAGACTAGGTATATACCACCCCACTACCACTATCAGATTAGAGCCATAAGGGCACTAGGCATCTACCACCCCACTACCACTATCAGATTAGAGCCATAATGGAGACTAGGCATCTACCACCCCACTACCACTATCAGATTAGAGCCATAATGGAGACTAGGTATCTCCCACCCCACTACCACTATCAGATTAGAGCCATAATGGAGACTAGGTATCTACCACCCCACTACCACTATCAGATTAGAGCCATAATGGAGACTAGGTATCTACCACCCCACTACCACTATGTGATTAGAGCCATAATGGAGACTAGGTATCTCCCACCCCACTACCACTATCAGATTAGAGCCATAATGGAGACTAGAAATCTACCACCCCACTACCACTATCAGATTCGAGCCATAATGGAGACTAGACATCTACCACCCCACTACCACTATCAGATTAGAGCCATAATGGAGACTAGGTATCTACCACCCCACTACCATTATCAGATTAGAGCCATAAAGGCACTAGGCATCTACCACCCCACTACCACTATCATATTAGAGCCATAATGGAGACTAGGTATCTACAACCCCACTACCTCTATCAGATTAGAGCCATAAAGGCACTAGGCATCTACCACCCCACTACCACTATCAGATTAGAGCCATAATGGAGACTAGGTATCTACAACCCCACTACATCTATCAGATTAGAGCCATAATGGAGACTAGGTATATCCCACCCCACTACCACTATCAGATTATATCCATAATGGAGACTAGGTATCTACCACCCCACTACCACTATCAGATTAGAGCCATAATGGAGACTAGAAATCTACCACCCCACTACCACTATCAGATTCGAGCCATAATGGAGACTAGACATCTACCACCCCACTACCACTATCAGATTAGAGCCATAATGGAGACTAGTTATCTACCACCCCACTACCACTATCAGATTAGAGCCATTATGGAGACTAGGTATCTACCACCCCACTACCACTATCAGATTAGAGCCATAATGGAGACTAGGTATCTACCACCCCACTACCTCTATCAGATTAGAGCCATAATGGAGACTAGGTATCTCCCACCCCACTACCACTATCAGATTAGATCCATAATGGAGACTAGGTATCTACCACCTCACTACCACTATCAGATTAGAGCCATAATGGAGACTAGGTATCTACCACCCCACTACCACTATGTGATTAGAGCCATAATGGAGACTAGGTATCTACCACCCCACTACCACTATCAGATTAGAGCCATAATGGAGACTAGAAATCTACCACCCCACTACCACTATCAGATTCGAGCCATAATGGAGACTAGACATCTACCACCCCACTACCACTATCAGATTAGAGCCATAATGGAGACTAGGTATCTACCACCCCACTACCACTATCAGATTAGAGCCATAAAGGCACTAGGCATCTACCACCCCACTACCACTATCAGATTCGAGCCATAATGGAGACTAGGTATCTACCACCCCACTACCACTATGTGATTAGAGCCATAATGGAGAATAGGTATCTACCACCCCACTACCACTATGAGATTCGAGCCATAATGGAGACTAGGTATCTACCACCCCACTACCACTATGTGATTAGAGCCATAATGGAGACTAGGTATCTACCACCCCACTACCTCTATCAGATTAGAGCCATAATGGAGACTAGGTATCTACCACCCCACTACCACTATCAGATTAGAGCCATAATGGAGACTAGGTATCTACCACCCCACTACCACTATCAGATTAGAGCCATAATGGAGACTAGGTATCTACCACCCCACTACCACTATCAGATTAGAGCCATAAAGGCACTAGACATCTACCACCCCACTACCACTATCAGATTAGAGCCATAATGGAGACTAGGTATCTACCACCCCACTACCACTATCAGATTAGAGCCATAATGGAGACTAGGTATCTACCACCCCACTACCACTATCAGATTAGAGCCATAAGGGCACTAGGCATCTACCACCACACTACCACTATCAGATTAAAGCCATAAGGGCACTAGGTATCTACCACCCCACTACCACTATCAGATTAGAGCCATAAGGGCACTCGACATCTACCACCCCACTACCACTATTAGATTAGAGCCATAATGGAGACTAGGTATCTACCACCCCACTACCACTATCAGATTAGAGCCATAAAGGCACTAGGCATCTACCACCCCACTACCACTATCATATTAGAGCCATAATGGAGACTAGGTATCTACCACCCCACTACCTCTATCAGATTAGAGCCATAATGGAGACTAGGTATCTCCCACCCCACTACCACTATCAGATTAGATCCATAATGGAGACTAGGTATCTACCACCTCACTACCACTATCAGATTAGAGCCATAATGGAGACTAGGTATCTACCACCCCACTACCACTATGTAATTAGAGCCATAATGGAGACTAGGTATCTACCACCCCACTACCACTATCAGATTAGAGCCATAATGGAGACTAGAAATCTACCACCCCACTACCACTATCAGATTCGAGCCATAATGGAGACTAGACATCTACCACCCCACTACCACTATCAGATTAGAGCCATAATGGAGACTAGTTATCTACCACCCCACTACCACTATCAGATTAGAGCCATTATGGAGACTAGGTATCTACCACCCCACTACCACTATCAGATTAGAGCCATAAAGGCACTAGGCATCTACCACCCCACTACCACTATCAGATTCGAGCCATAATGGAGACTAGGTATCTACCACCCCACTACCACTATGTGATTAGAGCCATAATGGAGACTAGGTATCTACCACCCCACTACCACTATCAGATTCGAGCCATAATGGAGACTAAGTATCTACCACCCCACTACCACTATGTGATTAGAGCCATAATGGAGACTAGGTATCTAACACCCCACTACCACTATCAGATTCGAGCCATAATGGAGACTAGACATCTACCACCCCACTACCACTATCAGATTAGAGCCATAATGGAGACTAGGTATCTACCACCCCACTACCACTATCAGATTAGAGCCATAAAGGCACTAGGCATCTACCACCCCACCCACTACCACTATCATATTAGAGCCATAATGGAGACTAGGTATCTACCACCCCACTACCACTATCAGATTAGAGCCATAAGGGCACTAGGCATCTACCACCCCACCCCACTACCACTATCAGATTCGAGCCATAATGGAGACTAGACATCTACCACCCCACTACCACTATCAGATTAGAGCCATAATGGAGACTAGGTATCTACCACCCCACTACCACTATCATATTAGAGCCATAATGGAGACTAGGTATCTACCACCCCACTACCACTATCAGATTAGAGCCATAATGGAGACTAGGTATCTACCACCCCACTACCACTATCAGATTAGAGCCATAAGGGCACTCGACATCTACCACCCCACTACCACTATCAGATTAGAGCCATAAAGGCACTAGGCATCTACCACCCCACCCCACTACCACTATCATATTAGAGCCATAATGGAGACTAGGTATCTACCACCCCACTACCACTATCAGATTAGAGCCATAATGGAGACTAGGTATCTACCACCCCACTACCACTATCAGATTAGAGCCATAATGGAGACTAGGTATCTACCACCCCACTACCACTATGTGATTAGAGCCATAATGGAGACTAGGTATCTACCACCCCACTACCACTATCATACTAGAGCCATAATGGAGACTAGGTATCTACCACCCCACTACCACTATCAGATTAGAGCCATAAGGGCACTCGACATCTTCCACCCCACTACCACTATCAGATTAGAGCCATAAAGGCACTAGGCATCTACCACCCCACCCCACTACCACTATCATATTAGAGCCATAATGGAGACTAGGTATCTACCACCCCACTACCACTATCAGATTAGATCCATAATGGAGACTAGGTATCTACCACCTCACTACCACTATCAGATTAGAGCCATAATGGAGACTAGGTATCTACCACCCCACTACCACTACCAGATTCGAGCCATAATGGAGACTAGGTATCTACCACCCCACTACCACTATCAGATTAGAGCCATAAAGGCACTAGGCATCTACCACCAAACTACCACTATCATATTAGAGCCATAATGGAGACTAGGTATCTACCACCCCACTACCACTATCATATTAGAGCCATAATGGAGACTAGGTATCTACCACCCCACTACCACTATCAGATTAGAGCCATAATGGAGACTAGGTATCTACCACCCCACTACCACTATCAGATTAGAGCCATAAGGGCACTCGACATCTACCACCCCACTACCACTATCAGATTAGAGCCATAAAGGCACTAGGCATCTACCACCCCACCCCACTACCACTATCATATTAGAGCCATAATGGAGACTAGGTATCTACCACCCCACTACCACTATCAGATTAGAGCCATAATGGAGACTAGGTATCTACCACCCCACTACCACTATCAGATTAGAGCCATAAAGGCACTAGGCATCTACCACCCCACCCACTACCACTATCATATTAGAGCCATAATGGAGACTAGGTATCTACCACCCCACTACCACTATCAGATTAGAGCCATAAGGGCACTAGGCATCTACCACCCCACCCCACTACCACTATCAGATTCGAGCCATAATGGAGACTAGACATCTACCACCCCACTACCACTATCATATTAGAGCCATAATGGAGACTAGGTATCTACCACCCCACTACCACTATCATATTAGAGCCATAATGGAGACTAGGTATCTACCACCCCACTACCACTATCAGATTAGAGCCATAATGGAGACTAGGTATCTACCACCCCACTACCACTATCAGATTAGAGCCATAAGGGCACTCGACATCTACCACCCCACTACCACTATCAGATTAGAGCCATAAAGGCACTAGGCATCTACCACCCCACCCCACTACCACTATCATATTAGAGCCATAATGGAGACTAGTATCTACCACCCCACTACCACTATCAGATTAGAGCCATAATGGAGACTAGGTATCTACCACCCCACTACCACTATCAGATTAGAGCCATAATGGAGACTAGGTATCTACCACCCCACTACCACTATGTGATTAGAGCCATAATGGAGACTAGGTATCTACCACCCCACTACCACTATCATACTAGAGCCATAATGGAGACTAGGTATCTACCACCCCACTACCACTATCAGATTAGAGCCATAAGGGCACTCGACATCTACCACCCCACTACCACTATCAGATTAGAGCCATAAAGGCACTAGGCATCTACCACCCCACCCCACTACCACTATCATATTAGAGCCATAATGGAGACTAGGTATCTACCACCCCACTACCACTATCAGATTAGATCCATAATGGAGACTAGGTATCTACCACCCCACTACCACTATCAGATTAGAGCCATAATGGAGACTAGGTATCTACCACCCCACTACCACTACCAGATTCGAGCCATAATGGAGACTAGGTATCTACCACCCCACTACCACTATCAGATTAGAGCCATAAAGGCACTAGGCATCTACCACCCCACTACCACTATCATATTAGAGCCATAATGGAGACTAGGTATCTACCACCCCACTACCTCTATCAGATTAGAGCCATAATGGAGACTAGGTATCTCCCACCCCACTACCACTATCAGATTAGATCCATAATGGAGACTAGGTATCTACCACCCCACTACCACTATCAGATTAGAGCCATAATGGAGACTAGGTATCTACCACCCCACTACCACTATCAGATTAGAGCCATAAGGGCACTAGGCATCTACCACCCCACTACTACTACCAGATTAGAGCCATAAGGGAGACTAGGTATATACCACCCCACTACCACTATCAGATTAGAGCCATAAGGGCACTAGGCATCTACCACCCCACTACCACTATCAGATTAGAGCCATAATGGAGACTAGGTATCTACCACCCCACTACCACTATCAGATTAGAGCCATAAAGGCACTAGGCATCTACCACCCCACTACCACTATCATATTAGAGCCATAATGGAGACTAGGTATCTACCACCCCACTACCTCTATCAGATTAGAGCCATAATGGAGACTAGGTATCTCCCACCCCACTACCACTATCAGATTAGATCCATAATGGAGACTAGGTATCTACCACCCCACTACCACTATCAGATTAGAGCCATAATGGAGACTAGGTATCTACCACCCCACTACCACTATGTGATTAGAGCCATAATGGAGACTAGGTATCTACCACCCCACTACCACTATCAGATTAGAGCCATAATGGAGACTAGAAATCTACCACCCCACTACCACTATCAGATTCGAGCCATAATGGAGACTAGACATCTACCACCCCACTACCACTATCAGATTAGAGCCATAATGGAGACTAGGTATCTACCACCCCACTACCATTATCAGATTAGAGCCATAAAGGCACTAGGCATCTACCACCCCACTACCACTATCATATTAGAGCCATAATGGAGACTAGGTATCTACAACCCCACTACCTCTATCAGATTAGAGCCATAAAGGCACTAGGCATCTACCACCCCACTACCACTATCAGATTAGAGCCATAATGGAGACTAGGTATCTACAACCCCACTACCTCTATCAGATTAGAGCCATAATGGAGACTAGGTATATCCCACCCCACTACCACTATCAGATTATATCCATAATGGAGACTAGAAATCTACCACCCCACTACCACTATCAGATTCGAGCCATAATTGAGACTAGACATCTACCACCCCACTACCACTATCAGAATAGAGCCATAATGGAGACTAGGTATCTACCACCCCACTACCACTATCAGATTAGAGCCATAAGGGCACTAAGCATCTACCACCCCACTACCACTATCAGATTAGAGCCATAAAGGCACAAGACATCTACCACCCCACTACCACTATCAGATTAGAGCCATAATGGAGACTAGGTATCTACCACCCCACTACCACTATCAGATTAGAGCCATAATGGAGACTAGGTATCTACCACCCCACTACCACTATCAGATTAGAGCCATAATGGAGACTAGGTATCTACCACCCCACTACCACTATCAGATTAGAGCCATAATGGAGACTAGGTATCTACCACCCCACTACCACTATCAGATTAGAGACATAATGGAGACTAGGTATCTACCACCCCACTACCACTATCATATTAGAGCCATAATGGAGACTAGGTATCTACCACCCCACTACCACTATCAGATTAGAGCCATAATGGAGACTAGGTATCTCCCACCCCACTACCACTATCAGATTAGAGCCATAATGGAGACAAGGTATCTACCACCCCACTACCACTATGTGATTAGAGCCATAATGGAGACTAGGTATCTACCACCCCACTACCACTATCAGATTAGAGCCATAATGGAGACTAGAAATCTACCACCCCACAACTACTATCAGATTCGAGCCATAATGGAGACTAGACATCTACCACCCCACTACCACTATCAGATTAGAGCCATAATGGAGACTAGGTATCTACCACCCCACTACCACTATCAGATTAGAGCCATAAAGGCACTAGGCATCTACCACCCCACTACCACTATCAGATTAGAGCCATAAGGGCACTAGGCATCTACCACCCCACTACTACTACCAGATTAGAGCCATAAGGGAGACTAGGTATCTACCACCCCACTACCACTATCAGATTAGAGCCATAAGGGCACTAGGCATCTACCACCCCACTACCACTATCAGATTAGAGCCATATTGGAGACTAGGTATCTACCACCCCACTACCACTATCAGAATAGAGCCATAAAGGCACTAGGTATCTTCCACACCACTACCACTATGTGATTAGAGCCATAATGGAGACTAGGTATCTACCACCCAACTACCACTATCAGATTAGAGCCATAATGGAGACTAGGTATCTACCACCCCACTACCTCTTTCAGATAAGAGCCATAATGGAGACTAGGTATCTACCACCCCACTACCACTATCAGATTAGAGCCATAAGGGCACTAGGCATCTACCACCCCACTACCTCTATCAGATTAGAGCCATAAGGGCACTAGGCATCTACCACCCCACTACCACTATCAGATTAGAGCCATAATGGAGACTAGACATCTACCACCCCACTACCACTATCAGATTAGAGCCATAATGGAGACTAGGCATCTACCACCCCACTACCTCTACCAGATTAGAGCCATAAGGGCACTAGGCATCTACCACCCCACTACCACTATCAGATTAGATCCATAATGGAGACTAGGTATCTACCACCCCACTACCAGTATCAGATTAGAGCCATAATGGAGACTAGGTATCTACCAACCCACTACCACTATCAGATTAGAGCCATCATGGAGACTAGGTATCTACCACCCCACTACCACTATCATATTAGAGCCATAATGGAGACTAGGTTTCTACAACCCCACTACCTCTATCAGATTAGAGCCATAAAGGCACTAGGCATCTACCACCCCACTACCACTATCATATTAGAGCCATAATGGAGACTAGGTATCTACAACCCCACTACCTCTATCAGATTAGAGCCATAATGGAGACTAGGTATCTACCACCCCACTACTACTATCAGATTAGATCCATAATAGAGACTAGGTATCTACCACCCCACTACCACTATGTGATTAGAGCCATAATGGAGACTAGGTATCTACCACCCCACTACCACTATGTGATTAGAGCCATATTGGAGACTAGGTATCTACCACCCCACTACCACTATCAGAATAGAGCCATAAAGGCACTAGGTATCTACCACCCCACTACCACTATGTGATTAGAGCCATAATGGAGACTAGGTATCTCCCACCCCACTACCTCTATCAGATAAGAGCCATAATGGAGACTAGGTATCTACCACCCCACTACCTCTATCAGATTAGAGCCATAATGGAGACTAGGTATCTCCCACCCCACTACCACTATCAGATTAGATCCATAATGGAGACTAGGTATCTACCACCCCACTACCACTATCAGATTAGAGCCATAATGGAGACTAGGTATCTACCACCCCACTACCACTATGTGATTAGAGCCATAATGGAGACTAGGTATCTCCCACCCCACTACCACTATCAGATTAGAGCCATAATGGAGACTAGAAATCTACCACCCCACTACCACTATCAGATTCGAGCCATAATGGAGACTAGACATCTACCACCCCACTACCACTATCAGATTAGAGCCATAATGGAGACTAGGTATCTACCACCCCACTACCATTATCAGATTAGAGCCATAAAGGCACTAGGCATCTACCACCCCACTACCACTATCATATTAGAGCCATAATGGAGACTAGGTATCTACAACCCCACTACCTCTATCAGATTAGAGCCATAAAGGCACTAGGCATCTACCACCCCACTACCACTATCAGATTAGAGCCATAATGGAGACTAGGTATCTACCACCCAACTACCTCTATCAGATTAGAGCCATAATGGAGACTAGGTATATCCCACCCCACTACCACTATCAGATTAGAGCCATAAGGGAGACTAGAAATCTACCACCCCACTACCACTATCAGATTCGAGCCATAATTGAGACTAGACATCTACCACCCCACTACCACTATCAGAATAGAGCCATAATGGAGACTAGGTATCTACCACCCCACTACCACTATCAGATTAGAGCCATAAGGGCACTAAGCATCTACCACCCCACTACCACTATCAGATTAGAGCCATAAAGGCACAAGACATCTACCACCCCACTACCACTATCAGATTAGAGCCATAATGGAGACTAGGTATCTACCACCCCACTACCACTATCAGATTAGAGCCATAATGGAGACTAGGTATCTACCACCCCACTACCACTATCAGATTAGAGCCATAATGGAGACTAGGTATCTACCACCCCACTACCACTATCAGATTAGAGCCATAATGGAGACTAGGTATCTACCACCCCACTACCACTATCAGATTAGAGACATAATGGAGACTAGGTATCTACCACCCCACTACCACTATCATATTAGAGCCATAATGGAGACTAGGTATCTACCACCCCACTACCTCTATCAGATTTGAGCCATAATGGAGACTAGGTATCTCCCACCCCACTACCACTATCAGATTAGAGCCATAATGGAGACAAGGTATCTACCACCCCACTACCACTATGTGATTAGAGCCATAATGGAGACTAGGTATCTACCACCCCACTACCACTATCAGATTAGAGCCATAATGGAGACTAGAAATCTACCACCCCACAACTACTATCAGATTCGAGCCATAATGGAGACTAGACATCTACCACCCCACTACCACTATCAGATTAGAGCCATAATGGAGACTAGGTATCTACCACCCCACTACCACTATCAGATTAGAGCCATAAAGGCACTAGGCATCTACCACCCCACTACCACTATCAGATTAGAGCCATAAGGGCACTAGGCATCTACCACCCCACTACTACTACCAGATTAGAGCCATAAGGGAGACTAGGTATCTACCACCCCACTACCACTATCAGATTAGAGCCATAAGGGCACTAGGCATCTACCACCCCACTACCACTATCAGATTAGAGCCATATTGGAGACTAGGTATCTACCACCCCACTACCACTATCAGAATAGAGCCATAAAGGCACTAGGTATCTTCCACACCACTACCACTATGTGATTAGAGCCATAATGGAGACTAGGTATCTACCACCCAACTACCACTATCAGATTAGAGCCATAATGGAGACTAGGTATCTACCACCCCACTACCTCTTTCAGATAAGAGCCATAATGGAGACTAGGTATCTACCACCCCACTACCACTATCAGATTAGAGCCATAAGGGCACTAGGCATCTACCACCCCACTACCTCTATCAGATTAGAGCCATAAGGGCACTAGGCATCTACCACCCCACTACCACTATCAGATTAGAGCCATAATGGAGACTAGACATCTACCACCCCACTACCACTATCAGATTAGAGCCATAATGGAGACTAGGCATCTACCACCCCACTACCACTACCAGATTAGAGCCATAAGGGCACTAGGCATCTACCACCCCACTACCACTATCAGATTAGATCCATAATGGAGACTAGGTATCTACCACCCCACTACCAGTATCAGATTAGAGCCATAATGGAGACTAGGTATCTACCAACCCACTACCACTATCAGATTAGAGCCATCATGGAGACTAGGTATCTACCACCCCACTACCACTATCATATTAGAGCCATAATGGAGACTAGGTTTCTACAACCCCACTACCTCTATCAGATTAGAGCCATAAAGGCACTAGGCATCTACCACCCCACTACCACTATCATATTAGAGCCATAATGGAGACTAGGTATCTACAACCCCACTACCTCTATCAGATTAGAGCCATAATGGAGACTAGGTATCTACCACCCCACTACTACTATCAGATTAGATCCATAATAGAGACTAGGTATCTACCACCCCACTACCACTATGTGATTAGAGCCATAATGGAGACTAGGTATCTACCACCCCACTACCACTATGTGATTAGAGCCATATTGGAGACTAGGTATCTACCACCCCACTACCACTATCAGAATAGAGCCATAAAGGCACTAGGTATCTTCCACACCACTACCACTATGTGATTAGAGCCATAATGGAGACTAGGTATCTACCACCCCACTACCACTATCAGATTCGAGCCATAATGGAGACTAGACATCTACCACCCCACTACCACTATGTGATTAGAGCCATAATGGAGACTAGGTATCTCCCACCCCACTACCTCTATCAGATAAGAGCCATAATGGAGACTAGGTATCTACCACCCCACTACCACTATCAGTTTAGAGCCATAATGGAGACTAGACATCTACCACCCCACTACCACTATCAGATTAGAGACATAATGGAGACTAGGTATCTACCACCCCACTACCACTATCATATTAGAGCCATAATGGAGACTAGGTATCTACCACCCCAATACTACTATCATATTAGAGCCATAATGGAGACTAGGTATCTACCACCCCACTACTACTATCAGATTAGATCCATAATAGAGACTAGGTATCTACCACCCCACTACCACTATGTGATTAGAGCCATAATGGAGACTAGGTATCTACCACCCCACTACCACTATGTGATTAGAGCCATAATGGAGACTAGGTATCTACCACCCCACTACCACTATCATATTAGAGCCATAATGGAGACTAGGTATCTACCACCCCACTACCACTATCAGATTAGAGCCATAAGGGCACTAGGCATCTACCACCCCACTACCTCTATCAGATTAGAGCCATAAGGGCACTAGGCATCTACCACCCCACTACCACTATCAGATTAGATCCATAATGGAGACTAGGTATCTACCACCCCACTACCACTATCAGATTAGAGCCATAATGGAGACTAGGTATCTACCACCCCACTACCACTATGTGATTAGAGCCATAATGGAGACTAGGTATTTACCACCCCACTACCACTATCAGATTAGAGCCATAATGGAGACTAGAAATCTACCACCCCACAACTACTATCAGATTCGAGCCATAATGGAGACTAGACATCTACCACCCCACTACCACTATCAGATTAGAGCCATAATGGAGACTAGGTATCTCCCACCCCACTACCCCTATCAGATTAGAGCCATAAAGGCACTAGGCATCTACCACCCCACTACCACTATCAGATTAGAGCCATAAGGGCACTAGGCATCTACCACCCCACTACTACTACCAGATTAGAGCCATAAGGGAGACTAGGTATCTACCACCCCACTACCACTATCAGATTAGAGCCATAAGGGCACTAGGCATCTACCACCCCACTACCACTATCAGATTAGAGCCATAAGGGCACTAGGTATCTTCCACACCACTACCACTATGTGATTAGAGCCATAATGGAGACTAGGTATCTACCACCCCACTACCACTATCAGATTCGAGCCATAATGGAGTCTAGACATCTACCACCCCACTACCACTATGTGATTAGAGCCATAATGGAGACTAGGTATCTCCCACCCCACTACCTCTATCAGATAAGAGCCATAATGGAGACTAGGTATCTACCACCCCACTACCACTATCAGATTAGAGCCATAAGGGCACTAGGCATCTACCACCCCACTACCTCTATCAGATTAGAGCCATAAGGGCACTAGGCATCTACCACCCCACTACCACTATCAGATTAGAGCCATAATGGAGACTAGACATCTACCACCCCACTACCACTATCAGATTAGAGCCATAATGGAGACTAGGCATCTACCACCCCACTACCTCTACCAGATTAGAGCCATAAGGGCACTAGGCATCTACCACCCCACTACCTCTATCAGATTAGAGCCATAAGGGCACTAGGCATCTACCACCCCACTACCACTATCAGATTAGAGCCATAATGGAGACTAGACATCTACCACCCCACTACCACTATCAGATTAGAGCCATAATGGAGACTAGGCATCTACCACCCCACTACCTCTACCAGATTAGAGCCATAAGGGCACTAGGCATCTACCACCCCACTACCTCTATCAGATTAGAGCCATAATGGAGACTAGGTATCTCCCACCCCACTACCACTATCAGATTAGATCCATAATGGAGACTAGGTATCTACCACCCCACTACCACTATCAGATTAGAGCCATAATGGAGACTAGGTATCTACCACCCCACTACCACTATGTGATTAGAGCCATAATGGAGACTAGGTATCTACCACCCCACTACCACTATCAGATTAGAGCCATAATGGAGACTAGAAATCTACCACCCCACTACCACTATCAGAGTCGAGCAATAATGGAGACTAGACATCTACCACCCCACTACCAGTATCAAATTAGAGCCATAATGGAGACTAGGTATCTACCAACCCACTACCACTATCAGATTAGAGCCATCATGGAGACTAGGTATCTACCACCCCACTACCACTATCATATTAGAGCCATAATGGAGACTAGGTTTCTACAACCCCACTACCTCTATCAGATTAGAGCCATAAAGGCACTAGGCATCTACCACCCCACTACCACTATCAGATTAGAGCCATAATGGAGACTAGACATCTACCACCCCACTACCACTATCAGATTAGAGCCATAATGGAGACTAGGCATCTACCACCCCACTACCTCTACCAGATTAGAGCCATAAGGGCACTAGGCATCTACCACCCCACTACCACTATCAGATTAGATCCATAATGGAGACTAGGTATCTACCACCCCACTACCAGTATCAGATTAGAGCCATAATGGAGACTAGGTATCTACCAACCCACTACCACTATCAGATTAGAGCCATCATGGAGACTAGGTATCTACCACCCCACTACCACTATCATATTAGAGCCATAATGGAGACTAGGTTTCTACAACCCCACTACCTCTATCAGATTAGAGCCATAAAGGCACTAGGCATCTACCACCCCACTACCACTATCATATTAGAGCCATAATGGAGACTAGGTATCTACAACCCCACTACCTCTATCAGATTAGAGCCATAATGGAGACTAGGTATCTACCACCCCACTACTACTATCAGATTAGATCCATAATAGAGACTAGGTATCTACCACCCCACTACCACTATGTGATTAGAGCCATAATGGAGACTAGGTATCTACCACCCCACTACCACTATGTGATTAGAGCCATATTGGAGACTAGGTATCTACCACCCCACTACCACTATCAGAATAGAGCCATAAAGGCACTAGGTATCTTCCACACCACTACCACTATGTGATTAGAGCCATAATGGAGACTAGGTATCTACCACCCCACTACCACTATCAGATTCGAGCCATAATGGAGACTAGACATCTACCACCCCACTACCACTATGTGATTAGAGCCATAATGGAGACTAGGTATCTCCCACCCCACTACCTCTATCAGATAAGAGCCATAATGGAGACTAGGTATCTACCACCCCACTACCACTATCAGTTTAGAGCCATAATGGAGACTAGACATCTACCACCCCACTACCACTATCAGATTAGAGACATAATGGAGACTAGGTATCTACCACCCCACTACCACTATCATATTAGAGCCATAATGGAGACTAGGTATCTACCACCCCAATACTACTATCATATTAGAGCCATAATGGAGACTAGGTATCTACCACCCCACTACTACTATCAGATTAGATCCATAATAGAGACTAGGTATCTACCACCCCACTACCACTATGTGATTAGAGCCATAATGGAGACTAGGTATCTACCACCCCACTACCACTATGTGATTAGAGCCATAATGGAGACTAGGTATCTACCACCCCACTACCACTATCATATTAGAGCCATAATGGAGACTAGGTATCTACCACCCCACTACCACTATCAGATTAGAGCCATAAGGGCACTAGGCATCTACCACCCCACTACCTCTATCAGATTAGAGCCATAAGGGCACTAGGCATCTACCACCCCACTACCACTATCAGATTAGATCCATAATGGAGACTAGGTATCTACCACCCCACTACCACTATCAGATTAGAGCCATAATGGAGACTAGGTATCTACCACCCCACTACCACTATGTGATTAGAGCCATAATGGAGACTAGGTATTTACCACCCCACTACCACTATCAGATTAGAGCCATAATGGAGACTAGAAATCTACCACCCCACAACTACTATCAGATTCGAGCCATAATGGAGACTAGACATCTACCACCCCACTACCACTATCAGATTAGAGCCATAATGGAGACTAGGTATCTACCACCCCACTACCACTATCAGATTAGAGCCATAAAGGCACTAGGCATCTACCACCCCACTACCACTATCAGATTAGAGCCATAAGGGCACTAGGCATCTACCACCCCACTACTACTACCAGATTAGAGCCATAAGGGAGACTAGGTATCTACCACCCCACTACCACTATCAGATTAGAGCCATAAGGGCACTAGGCATCTACCACCCCACTACCACTATCAGATTAGAGCCATAAGGGCACTAGGTATCTTCCACACCACTACCACTATGTGATTAGAGCCATAATGGAGACTAGGTATCTACCACCCCACTACCACTATCAGATTCGAGCCATAATGGAGTCTAGACATCTACCACCCCACCTCCACTATGTGATTAGAGCCATAATGGAGACTAGGTATCTCCCACCCCACTACCTCTATCAGATAAGAGCCATAATGGAGACTAGGTATCTACCACCCCACTACCACTATCAGATTAGAGCCATAAGGGCACTAGGCATCTACCACCCCACTACCTCTATCAGATTAGAGCCATAAGGGCACTAGGCATCTACCACCCCACTACCACTATCAGATTAGAGCCATAATGGAGACTAGACATCTACCACCCCACTACCACTATCAGATTAGAGCCATAATGGAGACTAGGCATCTACCACCCCACTACCTCTACCAGATTAGAGCCATAAGGGCACTAGGCATCTACCACCCCACTACCTCTATCAGATTAGAGCCATAATGGAGACTAGGTATCTCCCACCCCACTACCACTATCAGATTAGATCCATAATGGAGACTAGGTATCTACCACCCCACTACCACTATCAGATTAGAGCCATAATGGAGACTAGGTATCTACCACCCCACTACCACTATGTGATTAGAGCCATAATGGAGACTAGGTATCTACCACCCCACTACCACTATCAGATTAGAGCCATAATGGAGACTAGAAATCTACCACCCCACTACCACTATCAGAGTCGAGCAATAATGGAGACTAGACATCTACCACCCCACTACCAGTATCAAATTAGAGCCATAATGGAGACTAGGTATCTACCAACCCACTACCACTATCAGATTAGAGCCATCATGGAGACTAGGTATCTACCACCCCACTACCACTATCATATTAGAGCCATAATGGAGACTAGGTTTCTACAACCCCACTACCTCTATCAGATTAGAGCCATAAAGGCACTAGGCATCTACCACCCCACTACCACTATCATATTAGCGCCATAATGGAGACTAGGTATCTACAACCCCACTACCTCTATCAGATTAGAGCCATAATGGAGACTAGGTATCTACCACCCCACTACTACTATCAGATTAGATCCATAATGGAGACTAGGTATCTACCACCCCACTACCACTATGTGATTAGAGCCATAATGGAGACTAGGTATCTACCACCCCACTACCACTATGTGATTAGAGCCATAATGGAGACTAGGTATCTACCACCCCACTACCACTATCAGATTAGAGCCATAATGGAGACTAGACATCTACCACCCCACTACCACTTTCAGATTAGAGCCATAATGGAGACTAGGTATCTACCACCCCTCTACCTCTATCAGATTAGAGCCATAATGGAGACTAGACATCTACCACCCCACTACCACTTTCAGATTAGAGCCATAATGGAGACTAGGTATCTACCACCCCACTACCACTATCAGATTAGAGCCATAAAGGCACTAGGCATCTACCACCCCACTACCACTTTCAGATTAGTGCCATAAGGGCACTAGGCTTCTACCACCCCACTACTACTACCAGATTAGAGCCATAAGGGCACTAGGCATCTACCACCCAACTACCACTATCAGATTAGAGCCATAAGGGAGACTAGGTATATACCACCCCACTACCACTATCAGATTAGAGCCATATTGGAGACTAGACATCTACCACCCCACTACCACTTTCAGATTAGAGCCATAATGGAGACTAGGTATCTACCACCCCACTACCACTATCAGATTAGAGCCATAAAGGCACTAGGCATCTACCACCCCACTACCACTTTCAGATTAGTGCCATAAGGGCACTAGGCTTCTACCACCCCACTACTACTACCAGATTAGAGCCATAAGGGCACTAGGCATCTACCACCCAACTACCACTATCAGATTAGAGCCATAAGGGAGACTAGGTATATACCACCCCACTACCACTATCAGAATAGAGCCATAAAGGCACTAGGTATCTTCCACACCACTACCACTATGTGATTAGAGCCATAATGGAGACTAGGTATCTACCACCCCACTACCACTATCAGATTCGAGCCATAATGGAGACTAGACATCTACCACCCCACTACCACTATGTGATTAGAGCCATAATGGAGACTAGGTATCTCCCACCCCAATACCTCTATCAGATAAGAGCCATAATGGAGACTAGGTATCTACCACCCCACTACCACTATCAGATTAGAGCCATAAGGGCACTAGGCATCTACCACCCCACTACCTCTATCAGATTAGAGCCATAAGGGCACTAGGCATCTACCACCCCACTACCACTATCAGATTAGAGCCATAATGGAGACTAGACATCTACCACCCCACTACCACTATCAGAATAGAGCCATAAAGGCACTAGGTATCTTCCACACCACTACCACTATGTGATTAGAGCCATAATGGAGACTAGGTATCTACCACCCCACTACCGCTATCAGATTCGAGCCATAATGGAGACTAGGCATCTACCACCCCACTACCTCTACCAGATTAGAGCCATAAGGGCACTAGGCATCTACCACCCCACTACCACTATCAGATTAGAGCCATAATGGAGACTAGGTATCTACAACCCCACTACCTCTATCAGATTAGAGCCATAATTGAGACTAGGTATCTCCCACCCCACTACCACTATCAGATTAGATCCATAATGGAGACTAGGTATCTACCACCCCACTACCACTATCAGATTAGAGCCATAATGGAGACTAGGTATCTACCACCCCACTACCACTATGTGATTAGAGCCATAATGGAGACTAGGTATCTACCACCCCACTACCACTATCAGATTAGATCCATAATGGAGACTAGGTATCTACCACCCCACTACCACTATCAGATTAGAGCCATAATGGAGACTAGGTATCTACCACCCCACTACCACTATGTGATTAGAGCCATAATGGAGACTAGGTATCTCCCACCCCACTACCACTATCAGATTAGATCCATAATGGAGACTAGGTATCTACCAACCCACTACCACTATCAGATTAGAGCCATCATGGAGACTAGGTATCTACCACCCCACTACCACTATCATATTAGAGCCATAATGGAGACTAGGTTTCTACAACCCCACTACCTCTATCAGATTAGAGCCATAAAGGCACTAGGCATCTACCACCCCACTACCACTATCATATTAGCGCCATAATGGAGACTAGGTATCTACAACCCCACTACCTCTATCAGATTAGAGCCATAATGGAGACTAGGTATCTACCACCCCACTACTACTATCAGATTAGATCCATAATGGAGACTAGGTATCTACCACCCCACTACCACTATGTGATTAGAGCCATAATGGAGACTAGGTATCTACCACCCCACTACCACTATGTGATTAGAGCCATAATGGAGACTAGGTATCTACCACCCCACTACCACTATCAGATTAGAGCCATAATGGAGACTAGACATCTACCACCCCACTACCACTTTCAGATTAGAGCCATAATGGAGACTAGGTATCTACCACCCCTCTACCTCTATCAGATTAGAGCCATAATGGAGACTGGACATCTACCACCCCACTACCACTTTCAGATTAGAGCCATAATGGAGACTAGGTATCTACCACCCCACTACCACTATCAGATTAGAGCCATAAAGGCACTAGGCATCTACCACCCCACTACCACTTTCAGATTAGTGCCATAAGGGCACTAGGCTTCTACCACCCCACTACTACTACCAGATTAGAGCCATAAGGGCACTAGGCATCTACCACCCAACTACCACTATCAGATTAGAGCCATAAGGGAGACTAGGTATATACCACCCCACTACCACTATCAGATTAGAGCCATATTGGAGACTAGACATCTACCACCCCACTACCACTTTCAGATTAGAGCCATAATGGAGACTAGGTATCTACCACCCCACTACCACTTTCAGATTAGAGCCATAATGGAGACTAGGTATCTACCACCCCTCTACCTCTATCAGATTAGAGCCATAATGGAGACTAGGTATCCACCACCCACTACCACTATCAGATTAGAGCCATAAAGGCACTAGGCATCTACCACCCCACTACCACTATCATATTAGAGCCATAATGGAGACTAGGTATCTACCACCCCACTACCACTATCAGATTAGAGCCATAAAGGCACTAGGCATCTACCACCCCACTACCACTATCAGATTAGAGCCATAAGGGCACTAGGCATCTACCACCCCACTACCACTATCAGATTAGAGCCATAATGGAGACTAGGTATCTACCACCCCACTACTACTACCATATTAGAGCCATAATGGAGACTAGACATCTACCACCCCACTACCACTATCAGATTAGAGCCATAATGGAGACTAGGTATCTACCACCCCACTACCACTATCAGATTAGAGCCATAAAGGCACTAGGCATCTACCACCCCACTACCACTATCATATTAGAGCCATAATGGAGACTAGGTATCTACCACCCCACTACCACTATCAGATTAGAGCCATAAGGGCACTAGGCATCTAACACCCCACTACTACCACCAGATTAGCGCCATAAGGGAGACTAGGTATCTACCACCCCACTACCACTATCGGATTAGAGACATAAGGGCACTAGGCATCTACCACCCCACTACCACTATCAGATTAGAGCCATAATGGAGACTAGGTATCTACCACCCCACTACCACTATCATATTAGAGCCATAATGGAGACTAGGTTTCTACAACCCCACTACCTCTATCAGATTAGAGCCATAAAGGCACTAGGCATCTACCACCCCACTACCACTATCATATTAGAGCCATAATGGAGACTAGGTATCTACAACCCCACTACCACTATCAGATTAGATCCATAATGGAGACTAGGTATCTACCAACCCACTACCACTATCAGATTAGAGCCATCATGGAGACTAGGTATCTACCACCCCACTACCACTATCATATTAGAGCCATAATGGAGACTAGGTTTCTACAACCCCACTACCTCTATCAGATTAGAGCCATAAAGGCACTAGGCATCTACCACCCCACTACCACTATCATATTAGCGCCATAATGGAGACTAGGTATCTACAACCCCACTACCTCTATCAGATTAGAGCCATAATGGAGACTAGGTATCTACCACCCCACTACTACTATCAGATTAGATCCATAATGGAGACTAGGTATCTACCACCCCACTACCACTATGTGATTAGAGCCATAATGGAGACTAGGTATCTACCACCCCACTACCACTATGTGATTAGAGCCATAATGGAGACTAGGTATCTACCACCCCACTACCACTATCAGATTAGAGCCATAATGGAGACTAGACATCTACCACCCCACTACCACTTTCAGATTAGAGCCATAATGGAGACTAGGTATCTACCACCCCTCTACCTCTATCAGATTAGAGCCATAATGGAGACTGGACATCTACCACCCCACTACCACTATCAGATTAGAGCCATAATGGAGACTAGACATCTACCACCCCACTACCACTATCAGATTAGAGCCATAAAGGCACTAGGCATCTACCACCCCACTACCACTTTCAGATTAGTGCCATAAGGGCACTAGGCTTCTACCACCCCACTACTACTACCAGATTAGAGCCATAAGGGCACTAGGCATCTACCACCCAACTACCACTATCAGATTAGAGCCATAAGGGAGACTAGGTATATACCACCCCACTACCACTATCAGATTAGAGCCATATTGGAGACTAGACATCTACCACCCCACTACCACTTTCAGATTAGAGCCATAATGGAGACTAGGTATCTACCACCCCACTACCACTATCAGATTAGAGCCATAATGGAGACTAGGTATCTACCACCCCTCTACCTCTATCAGATTAGAGCCATAATGGAGACTAGGTATCCACCACCCACTACCACTATCAGATTAGAGCCATAAAGGCACTAGGCATCTACCACCCCACTACCACTATCATATTAGAGCCATAATGGAGACTAGGTATCTACCACCCCACTACCACTATCAGATTAGAGCCATAAAGGCACTAGGCATCTACCACCCCACTACCACTATCAGATTAGAGCCATAAGGGCACTAGGCATCTACCACCCCACTACCACTATCAGATTAGAGCCATAATGGAGACTAGGTATCTACCACCCCACTACTACTACCATATTAGAGCCATAATGGAGACTAGACATCTACCACCCCACTACCACTATCAGATTAGAGCCATAATGGAGACTAGGTATCTACCACCCCACTACCACTATCAGATTAGAGCCATAAAGGCACTAGGCATCTACCACCCCACTACCACTATCATATTAGAGCCATAATGGAGACTAGGTATCTACCACCCCACTACCACTATCAGATTAGAGCCATAAGGGCACTAGGCATCTAACACCCCACTACTACCACCAGATTAGCGCCATAAGGGAGACTAGGTATCTACCACCCCACTACCACTATCAGATTAGAGACATAAGGGCACTAGGCATCTACCACCCCACTACCACTATCAGATTAGAGCCATAATGGAGACTAGGTATCTACCACCCCACTACCACTATCATATTAGAGCCATAATGGAGACTAGGTTTCTACAACCCCACTACCTCTATCAGATTAGAGCCATAAAGGCACTAGGCATCTACCACCCCACTACCACTATCATATTAGAGCCATAATGGAGACTAGGTATCTACAACCCCACTACCACTATCATATTAGAGCCATAATGGAGACTAGGTTTCTACAACCCCACTACCTCTATCAGATTAGAGCCATAAAGGCACTAGGCATCTACCACCCCACTACCACTATCATATTAGAGCCATAATGGAGACTAGGTATCTACAACCCCACTACCTCTATCAGATTAGAGCCATAATGGAGACTAGGTATCTACCATCCCACTACTACTATCAGATTAGATCCATAATGGAGACTAGGTATCTACCACCCCACTACCACTATCAGATTAGAGCCATAATGGAGACTAGGTATCTACCACCCCACTACCACTATCAGATTAGATCCATAATGGAGACTAGAAATCTACCACCCCACTACCACTATCAGATTCGAGCCATAATGGAGACTAGACATCTACCACCCCACTACCACTATCAGATTAGAGCCATAATGGAGACTAGGTATCTACCACCCCACTACCACTATCAGATTAGAGCCATAAAGGCACTAGGCATCTACCACCCCACTACCACTTTCAGATTAGTGCCATAAGGGCACTAGGCTTCTACCACCCCACTACTACTACCAGATTAGAGCCATAAGGGCACTAGGCATCTACCACCCCACTACCACTATCAGATTAGAGCCATAAGGGCACTAGGCATCTACCACCCCACTACTACCACCAGATTAGAGCCATAAGGGAGACTAGGTATATACCACCCCACTACCACTATCAGATTAGAGCCATAATGGAGACTAGGTATCTACCACCCCACTACCACTATCATATTAGAGCCATAATGGAGACTAGGCATCTACCACCCCACTACCACTTTCAGATTAGTGCCATAAGGGCACTAGGCTTCTACCACCCCACTACTACTACCAGATTAGAGCCATAAGGGCACTAGGCATCTACCACCCAACTACCACTATCAGATTAGAGCCATAAGGGAGACTAGGTATATACCACCCCACTACCACTATCAGATTAGAGCCATAATGGAGACTAGGTATCTACCACCCCACTACCACTATCAGATTAGAGCCATAATGGAGACTAGGTATCTACCACCCCACTACCACTATCAGATTAGAGCCATAATGGAGACTAGGTATATTCCACCCCACTACCACTATCCGATTAGAGCCATAAAGGCACTAAGCATCTACCACCCCACTACCACTATCAGATTAGAGCCATAATGGAGACTAGATATCTACCACCCCACTACCTCTATCATATTAGAGCCATAATGGAGACTAGGTATCTACCACCCCACTACCTCTATCATATTAGAGCCATAATGGAGACTAGGTATCTACAACCCCACTACCACTATCATATTAGAGCCATAATGGAGACTAGACATCTACCACCCCACTACCACTATCAGATTAGAGCCATAATGGAGACTAGGTATATTCCACCCCACTACCACTATCAGATTAGAGCCATAAAGGCACTAGGCATCTACCACCCCACTACCACTATCAGATTAGAGCCATAATGGAGACTAGATATCTACCACCCCACTACCTCTATCATATTAGAGCCATAATGGAGACTAGGTATCTACCACCCCACTACCTCTATCATATTAGAGCCATAATGGAGACTAGGTATCTACAACCCCACTACCACTATCATATTAGAGCCATAATGGAGACTAGACATCTACCACCCCACTACCACTATCAGATTAGAGCCATATTGGAGACTAGGTATCTACCACCCCACTACCACTATCAGATTAGAGCCATAATGGAGACTAGGTATCTACCACCCCACTACCACTATGTGATTAGAGCCATAATGGAGACTAGGTATCTACCACCCCACTACCACTATCAGATTAGAGCCATAATGGAGACTAGGTATCTACCACCCCACTACCACTATCAGATTAGAGCCATAATGGAGACTAGAAATCTACAACCCCACTACCACTATCAGATTCGAGCCATAATGGAGACTAGACATCTACCACCCCACTACCACTATCAGATTAGAGCCATAATGGAGACTAGGTATCTACCACCCCACTACCACTATCAGATTAGAGCCATAAAGGCACTAGGCATCTACCACCCCACTACCACTATCAGATTAGAGCCATAATGGAGACTAGGTATCTACCACCCCACTACCACTATCAGATTAGAGCCATAAAGGCACTAGGCATCTACCACCCCACTACCAATATCAGATTAGAGCCATAAGGGCACTAGGCATCTACCACCCCACTACTACTACCAGATTAGAGCCATAAGGGAGACTAGGTATATACCACCCCACTACCACTATCAGATTAGAGCCATAAGGGCACTAGGCATCTACCACCCCACTACCACTATCAGATTAGAGCCATAATGGAGACTAGGTATCTACCACCCCACTACCACTATCAGATTAGAGCCATAAAGGCACTAGGCATCTGCCACCCCACTACCACTATCAGATTAGAGCCATAAGGGAGACTATGTATCTACCACCCCACTACCACTATCATATTAGAGCCATAAGGGAGACTAGGTATCTACCACCCCAGTACCTCTATCAGATTAGAGCCATAATGGAGACTAGGTATCTCCCACCCCACTACCACTATCAGATTAGATCCATAATGGAGACTAGGTATCTACCACCCCACTACCACTATGTGATTAGAGCCATAATGGAGACTAGGTATCTACCACCCCACTACCACTATCAGATTAGAGCCATAATGGAGACTAGGTATCTACCACCCCACTACCTCTATCAGATTAGAGCCATAATGGTGACTAGGTATCTACCACCCCGCTACCACTATCAGATTAGAGCCATAAAGGCACTAGGCATCTACCACCCCACTACCACTATCAGATTAGAGCCATAATGGAGACTAGGTATCTACCACCCCACTACCACTATCAGATTAGAGCCATAAAGGCACTAGGCATCTACCACCCCACTACCACTATCATATTAGAGCCATAAGGGAGACTAGGTATCTACCACCCCACTACCTCTATCAGATTAGAGCCATAATGGAGACTAGGTATCTACCACCCCAGTACCTCTATCAGATTAGAGCCATAATGGAGACTAGGTATCTCCCACCCCACTACCACTATCAGATTAGAGCCATAATGGAGACTAGGTATCTACCACCCCACTACCACTATCAGATTAGAGTCATAATGGAGACTAGGTATCTCCCACCCCACTACCACTATCAGATTAGAGCCATAATGGAGACTAGGTATCTACCACCCCACTACCACTTTGTGATTAGAGCCATAATGGAGACTAGGTATCTACCACCCAACTACCACTATCAGATTAGAGCCATAATGGAGACTAGGTATCTACCACCCCACTACCACTATGTGATTAGAGCCATAATGGAGACTAGGTATCTACCACCCAACTACCACTATCAGATTAGAGCCATAATGGAGACTAGGTATCTACCACCCCACTACCGCTATGTGATTAGAGCCATAATGGAGACTAGGTATCTACCACCCAACTACCACTATCAGATTAGAGCCATAATGGAGACTAGGTATCTACCACCCCACTACCACTATCAGATTAGAGCCATAATGGAGACTAGAAATCTACCACCCCACTACCACTATCAGATTAGATCCATAAGGGAGACTAGGTATCTACCACCCCACTACCACTATGTGATTAGAGCCATAATGGGCACTAGGCATCTACCACCCCACTACTATTACCAGATTAGAGCCATAAGGGAGACTAGGTATATACCACCCCACTACCACTATCAGATTAGAGCCATATGGGCACTAGGCATCTACCACCCCACTACCTCTATCAGATTAGAGCCATAATGGAGACTAGGTATCTACCACCCCACTACCACTATCAGATTAGAGCCATAAAGGCACTAGGCATCTACCACCCCACTACTACTACCAGATTAGAGCCATAAGGGAGACTAGGTATATACCACCCCACTACCACTATCAGATTAGAGCCATAAGGGCACTAGGCATCTACCACCCCACTACCACTATCAGATCAGAGCCATAAAGGCACTAGGCATCTACCACCCCATTACCACTATCATATTAGAGCCATAATGGAGACTAGGTATCTACCACCCCACTACCACTATCAGATTAGAGCCATAAAGGCACTAGGCATCTACCACCCCACTACCACTATCAGATTAGAGCCATAAGGGGACTAGGCATCTACCACCCCACTACCACTATCAGATTAGAGCCATAATGGAGACTAGGTATCTACCACCCCACTACTACTACCATAATAGAGCCATAAGGGAGACTAGGTATCTACCACCCCACTACCTCTATCAGATTAGAGCCATAATGGAGACTAGGTATCTCCCACCCCACTACCACTATCAGATTAGATCCATAATGGAGACTAGGTATCTACCACCGCACTACCACTATGTGATTAGAGCCATAATGGAGACTAGGTATCTACCACCCCACTACCACTATCAGATTAGAGCCATAATGGAGACTAGGTATCTACCACCCCACTACCTCTATCAGATTAGAGCCATAATGGAGACTAGGTATCTACCACCCCGCTACCACTATCAGATTAGAGCCATAAAGGCACTAGGCATCTACCACCCCACTACCACTATCAGATTAGAGCCATAAAGGCACTAGGCATCTACCACCCCACTACCACTATCATATTAGAGCCATAAGGGAGACTAGGTATCTACCACCCCACTACCTCTATCAGATTAGAGCCATAATGGAGACTAGGTATCTACCACCCAACTACCACTATCAGATTAGAGCCATAATGGAGACTAGGTATCTACCACCCCACTACCACTATCAGATTAGAGCCATAATGGAGACTAGGTATCTACCACCCAACTACCACTATCAGATTAGAGCCATAATGGAGACTAGGTATCTACCACCCCACTACCACTATGTGATTAGAGCCATAATGGAGACTAGGTATCTACCACCCCACTACCACTATCAGATTAGAGCCATAAGGGCACTAGGCATCTAACACCCCACTACTACCACCAGATTAGAGCCATAAGGGAGACTAGGTATCTACCACCCCACTACCACTATCAGATTAGAGCCATAAGGGCACTAGGCATCTACCACCCCACTACCACTATCAGATTAGAGCCATAATGGAGACTAGGTATCTACCACCCAACTACCACTATCAGATTAGAGCCATAATGGAGACTAGGTATCTACCACCCCACTACCACTATGTGATTAGAGCCATAATGGAGACTAGGTATCTACCACCCAACTACCACTATCAGATTAGAGCCATAATGGAGACTAGGTATCTACCACCCCACTACCGCTATGTGATTAGAGCCATAATGGAGACTAGGTATCTACCACCCAACTACCACTATCAGATTAGAGCCATAATGGAGACTAGGTATCTACCACCCCACTACCACTATCAGATTAGAGCCATAATGGAGACTAGAAATCTACCACCCCACTACCACTGTCAGATTCGAGCCATAATGGAGACTAGACATCTACCACCCCACTACCACTATCAGATTAGATCCATAAGGGAGACTAGGTATCTACCACCCCACTACCACTATGTGATTAGAGCCATAATGGGCACTAGGCATCTACCACCCCACTACTATTACCAGATTAGAGCCATAAGGGAGACTAGGTATATACCACCCCACTACCACTATCAGATTAGAGCCATATGGGCACTAGGCATCTACCACCCCACTACCTCTATCAGATTAGAGCCATAATGGAGACTAGGTATCTACCACCCCACTACCACTATCAGATTAGAGCCATAAAGGCACTAGGCATCTACCACCCCACTACCACTATCAGTATTAGTGCCATAAGGGCACTAGGCATCTACCACCCCACTACTACTACCAGATTAGAGCCATAAGGGAGACTAGGTATATACCACCCCACTACCACTATCAGATTAGAGCCATAAGGGCACTAGGCATCTACCACCCCACTACCACTATCAGATCAGAGCCATAAAGGCACTAGGCATCTACCACCCCATGACCACTATCATATTAGAGCCATAATGGAGACTAGGTATCTACCACCCCACTACCACTATCAGATTAGAGCCATAAAGGCACTAGGCATCTACCACCCCACTACCACTATCAGATTAGAGCCATAAGGGCACTAGGCATCTACCACCCCACTACCACTATCAGATTAGAGCCATAATGGAGACTAGGTATCTACCACCCCACTACTACTACCATAATAGAGCCATAAGGGAGACTAGGTATCTACCACCCCACTACCTCTATCAGATTAGAGCCATAATGGAGACTAGGTATCTCCCACCCCACTACCACTATCAGATTAGATCCATAATGGAGACTAGGTATCTACCACCGCACTACCACTATGTGATTAGAGCCATAATGGAGACTAGGTATCTACCACCCCACTACCACTATCAGATTAGAGCCATAATGGAGACTAGGTATCTACCACCCCACTACCTCTATCAGATTAGAGCCATAATGGAGACTAGGTATCTACCACCCCGCTACCACTATCAGATTAGAGCCATAAAGGCACTAGGCATCTACCACCCCACTACCACTATCAGATTAGAGCCATAAAGGCACTAGGCATCTACCACCCCACTACCACTATCATATTAGAGCCATAAGGGAGACTAGGTATCTACCACCCCACTACCTCTATCAGATTAGAGCCATAATGGAGACTAGGTATCTACCACCCAACTACCACTATCAGATTAGAGCCATAATGGAGACTAGGTATCTACCACCCCACTACCACTATGTGATTAGAGCCATAATGGAGACTAGGTATCTACCACCCAACTACCACTATCAGATTAGAGCCATAATGGAGACTAGGTATCTACCACCCCACTACCACTATGTGATTAGAGCCATAATGGAGACTAGGTATCTACCACCCCACGACCACTATCAGATTAGAGCCATAAGGGCACTAGGCATCTAACACCCCACTACTACCACCAGATTAGAGCCATAAGGGAGACTAGGTATCTACCACCCCACTACCACTATCAGATTAGAGCCATAAGGGCACTAGGCATCTACCACCCCACTACCACTATCAGATTAGAGCCATAATGGAGACTAGGTATCTACCACCCCACTACCACTATCATATTAGAGCCATAATGGAGACTAGGTTTCTACAACCCCACTACCTCTATCAGATTAGAGCCATAAAGGCACTAGGCATCTACCACCCCACTACCACTATCATATTAGAGCCATAATGGAGACTAGGTATCTACAACCCCACTACCACTATCATATTAGAGCCATAATGGAGACTAGGTTTCTACAACCCCACTACCTCTATCAGATTAGAGCCATAAAGGCACTAGGCATCTACCACCCCACTACCACTATCATATTAGAGCCATAATGGAGACTAGGTATCTACCACCCTACTACTACTATCAGATTAGAGCCATAATGGAGACTAGGTATCTACCACCCTACTACTACTATCAGATTAGATCCATAATGGAGACTAGGTATCTACCACCCCACTACCACTATCAGATTAGAGCCATAATGGAGACTAGGTATCTACCACCCCACTACCACTATGTGATTAGAGCCATAATGGAGACTAGGTATCTACCACCCCACTACCACTATCAGATTAGATCCATAATGGAGACTAGAAATCTACCACCCCACTACCACTATCAGATTCGAGCCATAATGGAGACTAGACATCTACCACCCCACTACCACTATCAGATTAGAGCCATAATGGAGACTAGGTATCTACCACCCCACTACCACTATCAGATTAGAGCCATAAAGGCACTAGGCATCTACCACCCCACTACCACTATCAGATTAGAGCCATAAGGGCACTAGGCATCTACCACCCCACTACTACCACCAGATTAGAGCCATAAGGGAGACTAGGTATATACCACCCCACTACCACTATCAGATTAGAGCCATAATGGAGACTAGGTATCTACCACCCCACTACCACTATCATATTAGAGCCATAATGGAGATTAGGCATCTACCACCCCACTACCACTTTCAGATTAGTGCCATAAGGGCACTAGGCTTCTACCACCCCACTACTACTACCAGATTAGAGCCATAAGGGAACTAGGCATCTACCACCCAACTACCACTATCAGATTAGAGCCATAAGGGAGACTAGGTATATACCACCCCACTACCACTATCAGATTAGAGCCATAATGGAGACTAGGTATCTACCACCCCACTACCACTATCAGATTAGAGCCATAATGGAGACTAGGTATCTACCACCCCACTACCATTATGTGATTAGAGCCATAATGGAGACTAGGTATCTACCACCCCACTACCACTATCATATTAGAGCCATAATGGAGACTAGAAATCTACCACCCCACTACCACTATCAGATTCGAGCCATAATGGAGACTAGGTATATTCCACCCCACTACCACTATCCGATTAGAGCCATAAAGGCACTAGGCATCTACCACCCCACTACCACTATCAGATTAGAGCCATAATGGAGACTAGATATCTACCACCCCACTACCTCTATCATATTAGAGCCATAATGGAGACTAGGTATCTACCACCCCACTACCTCTATCATATTAGAGCCATAATGGAGACTAGGTATCTACAACCCCACTACCACTATCATATTAGAGCCATAATGGAGACTAGACATCTACCACCCCACTACCACTATCAGATTAGAGCTAAAATGGAGACTAGGTATCTACCACCCCACTACCACTATCAGATTAGAGCCATAATGGAGACTAGGTATCTACCACCCCACTACCACTATCAGATTAGAGCCATAAAGGCACTAGGCATCTACCACCCCACTACCACTTTCAGATTAGTGCCATAAGGGCACTAGGCTTCTACCACCCCACTACTACTACCAGATTAGAGCCATAAGGGCACTAGGCATCTACCACCCCACTACCACTATCAGATTAGAGCCATAAGGGCACTAGGCATCTACCACCCCACTACTACCACCAGATTAGAGCCATAAGGGAGACTAGGTATATACCACCCCACTACCACTATCAGATTAGAGCCATAATGGAGACTAGGTATCTACCACCCCACTACCACTATCATATTAGAGCCATAATGGAGATTAGGCATCTACCACCCCACAACCACTTTCAGATTAGTGCCATAAGGGCACTAGGCTTCTACCACCCCACTACTACTACCAGATTAGAGCCATAAGGGAACTAGGCATCTACCACCCAACTACCACTATCAGATTAGAGCCATAAGGGAGACTAGGTATATACCACCCCACTACCACTATCAGATTCGAGCCATAATGGAGACTAGGTATATTCCACCCCACTACCACTATCCGATTAGAGCCATAAAGGCACTAGGCATCTACCACCCCACTACCACTATCAGATTAGAGCCATAATGGAGACTAGATATCTACCACCCCACTACCTCTATCATATTAGAGCCATAATGGAGACTAGGTATCTACCACCCCACTACCTCTATCATATTAGAGCCATAATGGAGACTAGGTATCTACAACCCCACTACCACTATCATATTAGAGCCATAATGGAGACTAGACATCTACCACCCCACTACCACTATCAGATTAGAGCTAAAATGGAGACTAGGTATCTACCACCCCACTACCACTATCAGATTAGAGCCATAATGGAGACTAGGTATCTACCACCCCACTACCACTATCAGATTAGAGCCATAATGGAGACTAGGTATCTACCACCCCACTACCACTATGTGATTAGAGCCATAATGGAGACTAGGTATCTACCACCCCACTACCACTATCAGATTAGAGCCATAATGGAGACTAGGTATCTACCACCCCACTACCACTATCATATTAGAGCCATAATGGAGACTAGAAATCTACCACCCCACTACCACTATCAGATTCGAGCCATAATGGAGACTAGGTATATTCCACCCCACTACCACTATCCGATTAGAGCCATAAAGGCACTAGGCATCTACCACCCCACTACCACTATCAGATTAGAGCCATAATGGAGACTAGATATCTACCACCCCACTACCTCTATCATATTAGAGCCATAATGGAGACTAGGTATCTACCACCCCACTACCTCTATCATATTAGAGCCATAATGGAGACTAGGTATCTACAACCCCACTACCACTATCATATTAGAGCCATAATGGAGACTAGACATCTACCACCCCACTACCACTATCAGATTAGAGCTAAAATGGAGACTAGGTATCTACCACCCCACTACCACTATCAGATTAGAGCCATAATGGAGACTAGGTATCTACCACCCCACTACCACTATGTGATTAGAGCCATAATGGAGACTAGGTATCTACCACCCCACTACCACTATCAGATTAGAGCCATAATGGAGACTAGGTATCTACCACCCCACTACCACTATCATATTAGAGCCATAATGGAGACTAGAAATCTACCACCCCACTACCACTATCAGATTCGAGCCATAATGGAGACTAGGTATATTCCACCCCACTACCACTATCCGATTAGAGCCATAAAGGCACTAGGCATCTACCACCCCACTACCACTATCAGATTAGAGCCATAATGGAGACTAGGTATCTACCACCCCAGTACCACTATCATATTAGAGCCATAATGGAGACTAGGTATCTACCACCCCACTACCTCTATCATATTAGAGCCATAATGGAGACTAGGTATCTACAACCCCACTACCACTATCATATTAGAGCCATAATGGAGACTAGACATCTACCACCCCACTACCACTATCAGATTAGAGCTAAAATGGAGACTAGGTATCTACCACCCCACTACCACTATCAGATTAGAGCCATAATGGAGACTAGGTATCTACCACCCCACTACCACTATCAGATTAGAGCCATAAAGGCACTAGGCATCTACCACCCCACTACCACTTTCAGATTAGTGCCATAAGGGCACTAGGCTTCTACCACCCCACTACTACTACCAGATTAGAGCCATAAGGGCACTAGGCATCTACCACCCCACTACCACTATCAGATTAGAGCCATAAGGGCACTAGGCATCTACCACCCGACTACTACCACCAGATTAGAGCCATAAGGGAGACTAGGTATATACCACCCCACTACCACTATCAGATTAGAGCCATAATGGAGACTAGGTATCTACCACCCCACTACCACTATCATATTAGAGCCATAATGGAGATTAGGCATCTACCACCCCACAACCACTTTCAGATTAGTGCCATAAGGGCACTAGGCTTCTACCACCCCACTACTACTACCAGATTAGAGCCATAAGGGAACTAGGCATCTACCACCCAACTACCACTATCAGATTAGAGCCATAAGGGAGACTAGGTATATACCACCCCACTACCACTATCAGATTAGAGCCATAATGGAGACTAGGTATCTACCACCCCACTACCACTATCAGATTAGAGCCATAATGGAGACTAGGTATCTACCACCCCACTACCACTATGTGATTAGAGCCATAATGGAGACTAGGTATCTACCACCCCACTACCACTATCATATTAGAGCCATAATGGAGACTAGAAATCTACCACCCCACTACCACTATCAGATTCGAGCCATAATGGAGACTAGGTATATTCCACCCCACTACCACTATCCGATTAGAGCCATAAAGGCACTAGGCATCTACCACCCCACTACCACTATCAGATTAGAGCCATAATGGAGACTAGATATCTACCACCCCACTACCTCTATCATATTAGAGCCATAATGGAGACTAGGTATCTACCACCCCACTACCTCTATCATATTAGAGCCATAATGGAGACTAGGTATCTACAACCCCACTACCACTATCATATTAGAGCCATAATGGAGACTAGACATCTACCACCCCACTACCACTATCAGATTAGAGCTAAAATGGAGACTAGGTATCTACCACCCCACTACCACTATCAGATTAGAGCCATAATGGAGACTAGGTATCTACCACCCCACTACCACTATCAGATTAGAGCCATAATGGAGACTAGGTATCTACCACCCCACTACCACTATGTGATTAGAGCCATAATGGAGACTAGGTATCTACCACCCCACTACCACTATCAGATTAGAGCCATAATGGAGACTAGGTATCTACCACCCCACTACCACTATCAGATTAGAGCCATAATGGAGACTAGAAATCTACAACCCCACTACCACTATCAGATTCGAGCCATAATGGAGACTAGACATCTACCACCCCACTACCACTATCAGATTAGAGCCATAATGGAGACTAGGTATCTACCACCCCACTACCACTATCAGATTAGAGCCATAAAGGCACTAGGCATCTACCACCCCACTACCACTATCAGATTAGAGCCATAATGGAGACTAGGTATCTACCACCCCACTACCACTATCAGATTAGAGCCATAAAGGCACTAGGCATCTACCACCCCACTACCACTATCAGATTAGAGCCATAAGGGCACTAGGCATCTACCACCCCACTACTTTTACCAGATTAGAGCCATAAGGGAGACTAGGTATATACCACCCCACTACCACTATCAGATTAGAGCCATAAGGGCACTAGGCATCTACCACCCCACTACCACTATCAGATTAGAGCCATAATGGAGACTAGGTATCTACCACCCCACTACCACTATCAGATTAGAGCCATAAAGGCACTAGGCATCTGCCACCCCACTACCACTATCATATTAGAGCCATAAGGGAGACTAGGTATCTACCACCCCAGTACCTCTATCAGATTAGAGCCATAATGGAGACTAGGTATCTCCCACCCCACTACCACTATCAGATTAGATCCATAATGGAGACTAGGTATCTACCACCCCACTACCACTATGTGATTAGAGCCATAATGGAGACTAGGTATCTACCACCCCACTACCACTATCAGATTCGAGCCATAATGGAGACTAGACATCTACCACCCCACTACCACTATCAGATTAGAGCCATAATGGAGACTAGGTATCTACCACCCCACTACCACTATCAGATTAGAGCCATAAAGGCACTAGGCATCTACCACCCCACTACCACTTTCAGATTAGTGCCATAAGGTCACTAGGCTTCTACCACCCCACTACTACTACCAGATTAGAGCCATAAGGGCACTAGGCATCTACCACCCCACTACCACTATCAGATTAGAGCCATAAGGGCACTAGGCATCTACCACCCCACTACTACCACCAGATTAGAGCCATAAGGGAGACTAGGTATATACCACCCCACTACCACTATCAGATTAGAGCCATAATGGAGACTAGGTATCTACCACCCCACTACCACTATCATATTAGAGCCATAATGGAGACTAGGCATCTACCACCCCACTACCACTTTCAGATTAGTGCCATAAGGGCACTAGGCTTCTACCACCCCACTACTACTACCAGATTAGAGCCATAAGGGAACTAGGCATCTACCACCCAACTACCACTATCAGATTAGAGCCATAAGGGAGACTAGGTATATACCACCCCACTACCACTATCAGATTAGAGCCATAATGGAGACTAGGTATCTACCACCCCACTACCACTATCAGATTAGAGCCATAATGGAGACTAGGTATCTACCACCCCACTACCACTATGTGATTAGAGCCATAATGGAGACTAGGTATCTACCACCCCACTACCACTATCATATTAGAGCCATAATGGAGACTAGAAATCTACCACCCCACTACCACTATCAGATTCGAGCCATAATGGAGACTAGACATCTACCACCCCACTACCACTATCAGATTAGAGCCATAATGGAGACTAGGTATATTCCACCCCACTACCACTATCCGATTAGAGCCATAAAGGCACTAGGCATCTACCACCCCACTACCACTATCAGATTAGAGCCATAATGGAGACTAGCTATCTACCACCCCACTACCTCTATCATATTAGAGCCATAATGGAGACTAGGTATCTACCACCCCACTACCTCTATCATATTAGAGCCATAATGGAGACTAGGTATCTACAACCCCACTACCACTATCATATTAGAGCCATAATGGAGACTAGACATCTACCACCCCACTACCACTATCAGATTAGAGCTAAAATGGAGACTAGGTATCTACCACCCCACTACCACTATCAGATTAGAGCCATAATGGAGACTAGGTATCTACCACCCCACTACCACTATCAGATTAGAGCCATAATGGAGACTAGGTATCTACCACCCCACTACCACTATGTGATTAGAGCCATAATGGAGACTAGGTATCTACCACCCCACTACCACTATCAGATTAGAGCCATAATGGAGACTAGGTATCTACCACCCCACTACCACTATCAGATTAGAGCCATAATGGAGACTAGAAATCTACAACCCCACTACCACTATCAGATTCGAGCCATAATGGAGACTAGACATCTACCACCCCACTACCACTATCAGATTAGAGCCATAATGGAGACTAGGTATCTACCACCCCACTACCACTATCAGATTAGAGCCATAAAGGCACTAGGCATCTACCACCCCACTACCACTATCAGATTAGAGCCATAATGGAGACTAGGTATCTACCACCCCACTACCACTATCAGATTAGAGCCATAAAGGCACTAGGCATCTACCACCCCACTACCACTATCAGATTAGAGCCATAAGGGCACTAGGCATCTACCACCCCACTACTACTACCAGATTAGAGCCATAAGGGAGACTAGGTATATACCACCCCACTACCACTATCAGATTAGAGCCATAAGGGCACTAGGCATCTACCACCCCACTACCACTATCAGATTAGAGCCATAATGGAGACTAGGTATCTACCACCCCACTACCACTATCAGATTAGAGCCATAAAGGCACTAGGCATCTGCCACCCCACTACCACTATCAGATTAGAGCCATAAGGGAGACTATGTATCTACCACCCCACTACCACTATCATATTAGAGCCATAAGGGAGACTAGGTATCTACCACCCCAGTACCTCTATCAGATTAGAGCCATAATGGAGACTAGGTATCTCCCACCCCACTACCACTATCAGATTAGATCCATAATGGAGACTAGGTATCTACCACCCCACTACCACTATGTGATTAGAGCCATAATGGAGACTAGGTATCTACCACCCCACTACCACTATCAGATTCGAGCCATAATGGAGACTAGACATCTACCACCCCACTACCACTATCAGATTAGAGCCATAATGGAGACTAGGTATCTACCACCCCACTACCACTATCAGATTAGAGCCATAAAGGCACTAGGCATCTACCACCCCACTACCACTTTCAGATTAGTGCCATAAGGTCACTAGGCTTCTACCACCCCACTACTACTACCAGATTAGAGCCATAAGGGCACTAGGCATCTACCACCCCACTACCACTATCAGATTAGAGCCATAAGGGCACTAGGCATCTACCACCCCACTACTACCACCAGATTAGAGCCATAAGGGAGACTAGGTATATACCACCCCACTACCACTATCAGATTAGAGCCATAATGGAGACTAGGTATCTACCACCCCACTACCACTATCATATTAGAGCCATAATGGAGACTAGGCATCTACCACCCCACTACCACTTTCAGATTAGTGCCATAAGGGCACTAGGCTTCTACCACCCCACTACTACTACCAGATTAGAGCCATAAGGGAACTAGGCATCTACCACCCAACTACCACTATCAGATTAGAGCCATAAGGGAGACTAGGTATATACCACCCCACTACCACTATCAGATTAGAGCCATAATGGAGACTAGGTATCTACCACCCCACTACCACTATCAGATTAGAGCCATAATGGAGACTAGGTATCTACCACCCCACTACCACTATGTGATTAGAGCCATAATGGAGACTAGGTATCTACCACCCCACTACCACTATCATATTAGCGCCATAATGGAGACTAGAAATCTACCACCAAACTACCACTATCAGATTCGAGCCATAATGGAGACTAGACATCTACCACCCCACTACCACTATCAGATTAGAGCCATAATGGAGACTAGGTATATTCCACCCCACTACCACTATCCGATTAGAGCCATAAAGGCACTAGGCATCTACCACCCCACTACCACTATCAGATTAGAGCCATAATGGAGACTAGCTATCTACCACCCCACTACCTCTATCATATTAGAGCCATAATGGAGACTAGGTATCTACCACCCCACTACCTCTATCATATTAGAGCCATAATGGAGACTAGGTATCTACAACCCCACTACCACTATCATATTAGAGCCATAATGGAGACTAGACATCTACCACCCCACTACCACTATCAGATTAGAGCCATAATGGAGACTAGGTATATTCCACCCCACTACCACTATCAGATTAGAGCCATAAAGGCACTAGGCATCTACCACCCCACTACCACTATCAGATTAGAGCCATAATGGAGACTAGATATCTACCACCCCACTACCTCTATCAGATTAGAGCCATAAGGGCACTAGGCATCTACCACCCCACTACTACTACCAGATTAGAGCCATAAGGGAGACTAGGTATATACCACCCCACTACCACTATCAGATTAGAGGCATAAGGGCACTAGGCATCTACCACCCCACTACCACTATCAGATTAGAGCCATAATGGAGACTAGGTATCTACCACCCCACTACCACTATCAGATTAGAGCCATAATGGAGACTAGGTATCTACCACCCCACTACCACTATCAGATTAGAGCCATAATGGAGACTAGGTATCTACCACCCCACTACCACTATGTGATTAGAGCCATAATGGAGACTAGGTATCTACCACCCCACTACCACTATCAGATTAGAGCCATAATGGAGACTAGGTATCTACCACCCCACTACCACTATCAGATTAGAGCCATAATGGAGACTAGAAATCTACAACCCCACTACCACTATCAGATTCGAGCCATAATGGAGACTAGACATCTACCACCCCACTACCACTATCAGATTAGAGCCATAATGGAGACTAGGTATCTACCACCCCACTACCACTATCAGATTAGAGCCATAAAGGCACTAGGCATCTACCACCCCACTACCACTATCAGATTAGAGCCATAATGGAGACTAGGTATCTACCACCCCACTACCACTATCAGATTAGAGCCATAAAGGCACTATGCATCTACCACCCCACTACCACTATCAGATTAGAGCCATGAGGGCACTAGGCATCTACCACCCCACTACTACTACCAGATTAGAGCCATAAGGGAGACTAGGTATATACCACCCCACTACCACTATCAGATTAGAGCCATAAGGGCACTAGGCATCTACCACCCCACTACCACTATCAGATTAGAGCCATAATGGAGACTAGGTATCTACCACCCCACTACCACTATCAGATTAGAGCCATAAAGGCACTAGGCATCTGCCACCCCACTACCACTATCAGATTAGAGCCATAAGGGAGACTATGTATCTACCACCCCACTACCACTATCATATTAGAGCCATAAGGGAGACTAGGTATCTACCACCCCAGTACCTCTATCAGATTAGAGCCATAATGGAGACTAGGTATCTCCCACCCCACTACCACTATCAGATTAGATCCATAATGGAGACTAGGTATCTACCACCCCACTACCACTATGTCATTAGAGCCATAATGGAGACTAGGTATCTACCACCCCACTACCACTATCAGATTAGAGCCATAATGGAGACTAGGTATCTACCACCCCACTACCTCTATCAGATTAGAGCCATAATGGTGACTAGGTATCTACCACCCCGCTACCACTATCAGATTAGAGCCATAAAGGCACTAGGCATCTACCACCCCACTACCACTATCAGATTAGAGCCATAATGGAGACTAGGTATCTACCACCCCACTACCACTATCAGATTAGAGCCATAAAGGCACTAGGCATCTACCACCCCACTACCACTATCATATTAGAGCCATAAGGGAGACTAGGTATCTACCACCCCACTACCTCTATCAGATTAGAGCCATAATGGAGACTAGGTATCTCCCACCCCACTACCACTATCAGATTAGAGCCATAATGGAGACTAGGTATCTACCACCCCACTACCACTTTGTGATTAGAGCCATAATGGAGACTAGGTATCTACCACCCAACTACCACTATCAGATTAGAGCCATAATGGAGACTAGGTATCTACCACCCCACTACCACTATGTGATTAGAGCCATAATGGAGACTAGGTATCTACCACCCAACTACCACTATCAGATTAGAGCCATAATGGAGACTAGGTATCTACCACCCCACTACCACTATGTGATTAGAGCCATAATGGAGACTAGGTATCTACCACCCCACTACCACTATCAGATTAGAGCCATAATGGAGACTAGAAATCTACCACCCCACTACCACTGTCAGATTCGAGCCATAATGGAGACTAGACATCTACCACCCCACTACCACTATCAGATTAGAGCCATAATGGAGACTAGGTATCTACCACCCCACTACCACTATCAGATTAGAGCCATAAAGGCACTAGACATCTACCACCCCACTACCACTATCAGATTAGAGCCATAATGGAGACTAGGTATCTTCCACCCCACTACCACTATCAGATTAGAGCCATAAAGGCACTAGGCATCTACCACCCCACTACCACTATCAGATTAGAGCCATAATGGAGACTAGGTATCTACCACCCCACTACCACTATCAGATTAGAGCCATAAAGGCACTATGCATCTACCACCCCACTACCACTATCAGATTAGAGCCATGAGGGCACTAGGCATCTACCACCCCACTACTACTACCAGATTAGAGCCATAAGGGAGACTAGGTATATACCACCCCACTACCACTATCAGATTAGAGCCATAAGGGCACTAGGCATCTACCACCCCACTACCACTATCAGATTAGAGCCATAAAGGCACTAGGCATCTGCCACCCCACTACCACTATCAGATTAGAGCCATAAGGGAGACTATGTATCTACCACCCCACTACCACTATCAGATTAGAGCCATAAGGGAGACTAGGTATCTACCACCCCAGTACCTCTATCAGATTAGAGCCATAATGGAGACTAGGTATCTCCCACCCCACTACCACTATCAGATTAGATCCATAATGGAGACTAGGTATCTACCACCCCACTACCACTATGTGATTAGAGCCATAATGGAGACTAGGTATCTACCACCCCACTACCACTATCATATTAGAGCCATAATGGAGACTAGAAATCTACCACCCCACTACCACTATCAGATTCGAGCCATAATGGAGACTAGACATCTACCACCCCACTACCACTATCAGATTAGAGCCATAATGGAGACTAGGTATATTCCACCCCACTACCACTATCCGATTAGAGCCATAAAGGCACTAGGCATCTACCACCCCACTACCACTATCAGATTAGAGCCATAATGGAGACTAGCTATCTACCACCCCACTACCTCTATCATATTAGAGCCATAATGGAGACTAGGTATCTACCACCCCACTACCTCTATCATATTAGAGCCATAATGGAGACTAGGTATCTACAACCCCACTACCACTATCATATTAGAGCCATAATGGAGACTAGACATCTACCACCCCACTACCACTATCAGATTAGAGCCATAATGGAGACTAGGTATATTCCACCCCACTACCACTATCAGATTAGAGCCATAAAGGCACTAGGCATCTACCACCCCACTACCACTATCAGATTAGAGCCATAATGGAGACTAGATATCTACCACCCCACTACCTCTATCAGATTAGAGCCATAAGGGCACTAGGCATCTACCACCCCACTACTACTACCAGATTAGAGCCATAAGGGAGACTAGGTATATACCACCCCACTACCACTATCAGATTAGAGGCATAAGGGCACTAGGCATCTACCACCCCACTACCACTATCAGATTAGAGCCATAATGGAGACTAGCTATCTACCACCCCACTACCTCTATCATATTAGAGCCATAATGGAGACTAGGTATCTACCACCCCACTACCTCTATCATATTAGAGCCATAATGGAGACTAGGTATCTACAACCCCACTACCACTATCATATTAGAGCCATAATGGAGACTAGACATCTACCACCCCACTACCACTATCAGATTAGAGCCATAATGGAGACTAGGTATATTCCACCCCACTACCACTATCAGATTAGAGCCATAAAGGCACTAGGCATCTACCACCCCACTACCACTATCAGATTAGAGCCATAATGGAGACTAGATATCTACCACCCCACTACCTCTATCAGATTAGAGCCATAAGGGCACTAGGCATCTACCACCCCACTACCACTATCAGATTAGAGCCATAAGGGAGACTAGGTATATACCACCCCACTACCACTATCAGATTAGAGGCATAAGGGCACTAGGCATCTACCACCCCACTACCACTATCAGATTAGAGCCATAATGGAGACTAGGTATATACCACCCCACTACCACTATCAGATTAGAGCCATAATGGAGACTAGGTATCTACCACCCCACTACCACTATCAGATTAGAGCCATAATGGAGACTAGGTATCTACCACCCCACTACCACTATGTGATTAGAGCCATAATGGAGACTAGGTATCTACCACCCCACTACCACTATCAGATTAGAGCCATAATGGAGACTAGGTATCTACCACCCCACTACCACTATCAGATTAGAGCCATAATGGAGACTAGAAATCTACAACCCCACTACCACTATCAGATTCGAGCCATAATGGAGACTAGACATCTACCACCCCACTACCACTATCAGATTAGAGCCATAATGGAGACTAGGTATCTACCACCCCACTACCACTATCAGATTAGAGCCATAAAGGCACTAGGCATCTACCACCCCACTACCACTATCAGATTAGAGCCATAATGGAGACTAGGTATCTACCACCCCACTACCACTATCAGATTAGAGCCATAAAGGCACTATGCATCTACCACCCCACTACCACTATCAGATTAGAGCCATGAGGGCACTAGGCATCTACCACCCCACTACTACTACCAGATTAGAGCCATAAGGGAGACTAGGTATATACCACCCCACTACCACTATCAGATTAGAGACATAATGGAGACTAGGTATCTACCACCCCACTACCACTATCAGATTAGAGCCATAAAGGCACTAGGCATCTGCCACCCCACTACCACTATCAGATTAGAGCCATAAGGGAGACTATGTATCTACCACCCCACTACCACTATCATATTAGAGCCATAAGGGAGACTAGGTATCTACCACCCCAGTACCTCTATCAGATTAGAGCCATAATGGAGACTAGGTATCTCCCACCCCACTACCACTATCAGATTAGATCCATAATGGAGACTAGGTATCTACCACCCCACTACCACTATGTCATTAGAGCCATAATGGAGACTAGGTATCTACCACCCCACTACCACTATCAGATTAGAGCCATAATGGAGACTAGGTATCTACCACCCCACTACCTCTATCAGATTAGAGCCATAATGGTGACTAGGTATCTACCACCCCGCTACCACTATCAGATTAGAGCCATAAAGGAGACTAGGCATCTACCACCCCACTACCACTATCAGATTAGAGCCATAATGGAGACTAGGTATCTACCACCCCACTACCACTATCAGATTAGAGCCATAAAGGCACTAGGCATCTACCACCCCACTACCACTATCATATTAGAGCCATAAGGGAGACTAGGTATCTACCACCCCACTACCTCTATCAGATTAGAGCCATAATGGAGACTAGGTATCTCCCACCCCACTACCACTATCAGATTAGAGCCATAATGGAGACTAGGTATCTACCACCCCACTACCACTTTGTGATTAGAGCCATAATGGAGACTAGGTATCTACCACCCAACTACCACTATCAGATTAGAGCCATAATGGAGACTAGGTATCTACCACCCCACTACCACTATGTGATTAGAGCCATAATGGAGACTAGGTATCTACCACCCAACTACCACTATCAGATTAGAGCCATAATGGAGACTAGGTATCTACCACCCCACTACCACTATGTGATTAGAGCCATAATGGAGACTAGGTATCTACCACCCCACTACCACTATCAGATTAGAGCCATAATGGAGACTAGAAATCTACCACCCCACTACCACTGTCAGATTCGAGCCATAATGGAGACTAGACATCTACCACCCCACTACCACTATCAGATTAGAGCCATAATGGAGACTAGGTATCTACCACCCCACTACCACTATCAGATTAGAGCCATAAAGGCACTAGACATCTACCACCCCACTACCACTATCAGATTAGAGCCATAATGGAGACTAGGTATCTACCACCCCACTACCACTATCAGATTAGAGCCATAAAGGCACTAGGCATCTACCACCCCACTACCACTATCAGATTAGAGCCATAATGGAGACTAGGTATCTACCACCCCACTACCACTATCAGATTAGAGCCATAAAGGCACTATGCATCTACCACCCCACTACCACTATCAGATTAGAGCCATGAGGGCACTAGGCATCTACCACCCCACTACTACTACCAGATTAGAGCCATAAGGGAGACTAGGTATATACCACCCCACTACCACTATCAGATTAGAGCCATAAGGGCACTAGGCATCTACCACCCCACTACCACTATCAGATTAGAGCCATAATGGAGACTAGGTATCTACCACCCCACTACCACTATCAGATTAGAGCCATAAAGGCACTAGGCATCTGCCACCCCACTACCACTATCAGATTAGAGCCATAAGGGAGACTATGTATCTACCACCCCACTACCACTATCATATTAGAGCCATAAGGGAGACTAGGTATCTACCACCCCAGTACCTCTATCAGATTAGAGCCATAATGGAGACTAGGTATCTCCCACCCCACTACCACTATCAGATTAGATCCATAATGGAGACTAGGTATCTACCACCCCACTACCACTATGTGATTAGAGCCATAATGGAGACTAGGTATCTACCACCCCACTACCACTATCAGATTAGAGCCATAATGGAGACTAGGTATCTACCACCCCACTACCTCTATCAGATTAGAGCCATAATGGTGACTAGGTATCTACCACCCCGCTACCACTATCAGATTAGAGCCATAAAGGCACTAGGCATCTACCACCCCACTACCACTATCAGATTAGAGCCATAAGGGAGACTAGGTATCTACCACCCCACTACCTCTATCAGATTAGAGCCATAATGGAGACTAGGTATCTCCCACCCCACTACCACTATCAGATTAGAGCCATAAAGGCACTAGGCATCTACCACCCCACTACCACTATCAGATTAGAGCCATAAGGGAGACTAGGTATCTACCACCCCACTACCTCTATCAGATTAGAGCCATAATGGAGACTAGGTATCTCCCACCCCACTACCACTATCAGATTAGAGCCATAATGGAGACTAGGTATCTACCACCCCACTACCACTTTGTGATTAGAGCCATAATGGAGACTAGGTATCTACCACCCAACTACCACTATCAGATTAGAGCCATAATGGAGACTAGGTATCTACCACCCCACTACCACTATGTGATTAGAGCCATAATGGAGACTAGGTATCTACCACCCCACTACCACTATCAGATTAGAGCCATAATGGAGACTAGAAATCTACCACCCCACTACCACTGTCAGATTCGAGCCATAATGGAGACTAGACATCTACCACCCCACTACCACTATCAGATTAGAGCCATAATGGAGACTAGGTATCTACCACCCCACTACCACTATCAGATTAGAGCCATAAAGGCACTAGACATCTACCACCCCACTACCACTATCAGATTAGAGCCATAATGGAGACTAGGTATCTACCACCCCACTACCACTATCAGATTAGAGCCATAAAGGCACTAGGCATCTACCACCCCACTACCACTATCAGATTAGAGCCATAATGGAGACTAGGTATCTACCACCCCACTACCACTATCAGATTAGAGCCATAAGGGCACTAGGCATCTACCACCCCACTACCACTATCAGATTAGAGCCATGAGGGCACTAGGCATCTACCACCCCACTACTACTACCAGATTAGAGCCATAAGGGAGACTAGGTATATACCACCCCACTACCACTATCAGATTAGAGCCATAAGGGCACTAGGCATCTACCACCCCACTACCACTATCAGATTAGAGCCATAATGGAGACTAGGTATCTACCACCCCACTACCACTATCAGATTAGAGCCATAAAGGCACTAGGCATCTGCCACCCCACTACCACTATCAGATTAGAGGCATAAGGGAGACTATGTATCTACCACCCCACTACCACTATCATATTAGAGCCATAAGGGAGACTAGGTATCTACCACCCCAGTACCTCTATCAGATTAGAGCCATAATGGAGACTAGGTATCTCCCACCCCACTACCACTATCATATTAGAGCCATAATGGAGACTAGAAATCTACCACCCCACTACCACTATCAGATTCGAGCCATAATGGAGACTAGACATCTACCACCCCACTACCTCTATCATATTAGAGCCATAATGGAGACTAGGTATCTACAACCCCACTACCACTATCATATTAGAGCCATAATGGAGACTAGCTATCTACCACCCCACTACCTCTATCATATTAGAGCCATAATGGAGACTAGGTATCTACCACCCCACTACCTCTATCATATTAGAGCCATAATGGAGACTAGGTATCTACAACCCCACTACCACTATCATATTAGAGCCATAATGGAGACTAGACATCTACCACCCCACTACCACTATCAGATTAGAGCCATAATGGAGACTAGGTATATTCCACCCCACTACCACTATCAGATTAGAGCCATAAGGGCACTAGGCATCTACCACCCCACTACTACTACCAGATTAGAGCCATAAGGGAGACTAGGTATATACCACCCCACTACCACTATCAGATTAGAGGCATAAGGGCACTAGGCATCTACCACCCCACTACCACTATCAGATTAGAGCCATAATGGAGACTAGGTATCTACCACCCCACTACCACTATCAGATTAGAGCCATAATGGAGACTAGGTATCTACCACCCCACTACCACTATCAGATTAGAGCCATAATGGAGACTAGGTATCTACCACCCCACTACCACTATGTGATTAGAGCCATAATGGAGACTAGGTATCTACCACCCCACTACCACTATCAGATTAGAGCCATAATGGAGACTAGGTATCTACCACCCCACTACCACTATCAGATTAGAGCCATAATGGAGACTAGAAATCTACAACCCCACTACCACTATCAGATTCGAGCCATAATGGAGACTAGACATCTACCACCCCACTACCACTATCAGATTAGAGCCATAATGGAGACTAGGTATCTACCACCCCACTACCACTATCAGATTAGAGCCATAAAGGCACTAGGCATCTACCACCCCACTACCACTATCAGATTAGAGCCATAATGGAGACTAGGTATCTACCACCCCACTACCACTATCAGATTAGAGCCATAAAGGCACTATGCATCTACCACCCCACTACCACTATCAGATTAGAGCCATGAGGGCACTAGGCATCTACCACCCCACTACTACTACCAGATTAGAGCCATAAGGGAGACTAGGTATATACCACCCCACTACCACTATCAGATTAGAGCCATAAGGGCACTAGGCATCTACCACCCCACTACCACTATCAGATTAGAGCCATAATGGAGACTAGGTATCTACCACCCCACTACCACTATCAGATTAGAGCCATAAAGGCACTAGGCATCTGCCACCCCACTACCACTATCAGATTAGAGCCATAAGGGAGACTATGTATCTACCACCCCACTACCACTATCATATTAGAGCCATAAGGGAGACTAGGTATCTACCACCCCAGTACCTCTATCAGATTAGAGCCATAATGGAGACTAGGTATCTCCCACCCCACTACCACTATCAGATTAGATCCATAATGGAGACTAGGTATCTACCACCCCACTACCACTATGTCATTAGAGCCATAATGGAGACTAGGTATCTACCACCCCACTACCACTATCAGATTAGAGCCATAATGGAGACTAGGTATCTACCACCCCACTACCTCTATCAGATTAGAGCCATAATGGTGACTAGGTATCTACCACCCCGCTACCACTATCAGATTAGAGCCATAAAGGCACTAGGCATCTACCACCCCACTACCACTATCAGATTAGAGCCATAATGGAGACTAGGTATCTACCACCCCACTACCACTATCAGATTAGAGCCATAAAGGCACTAGGCATCTACCACCCCACTACCACTATCATATTAGAGCCATAAGGGAGACTAGGTATCTACCACCCCACTACCTCTATCAGATTAGAGCCATAATGGAGACTAGGTATCTCCCACCCCACTACCACTATCAGATTAGAGCCATAATGGAGACTAGGTATCTACCACCCCACTACCACTTTGTGATTAGAGCCATAATGGAGACTAGGTATCTACCACCCAACTACCACTATCAGATTAGAGCCATAATGGAGACTAGGTATCTACCACCCCACTACCACTATGTGATTAGAGCCATAATGGAGACTAGGTATCTACCACCCAACTACCACTATCAGATTAGAGCCATAATGGAGACTAGGTATCTACCACCCCACTACCACTATGTGATTAGAGCCATAATGGAGACTAGGTATCTACCACCCCACTACCACTATCAGATTAGAGCCATAATGGAGACTAGAAATCTACCACCCCACTACCACTGTCAGATTCGAGCCATAATGGAGACTAGACATCTACCACCCCACTACCACTATCAGATTAGAGCCATAATGGAGACTAGGTATCTACCACCCCACTACCACTATCAGATTAGAGCCATAAAGGCACTAGACATCTACCACCCCACTACCACTATCAGATTAGAGCCATAATGGAGACTAGGTATCTACCACCCCACTACCACTATCAGATTAGAGCCATAAAGGCACTAGGCATCTACCACCCCACTACCACTATCAGATTAGAGCCATAATGGAGACTAGGTATCTACCACCCCACTACCACTATCAGATTAGAGCCATAAAGGCACTATGCATCTACCACCCCACTACCACTATCAGATTAGAGCCATGAGGGCACTAGGCATCTACCACCCCACTACTACTACCAGATTAGAGCCATAAGGGAGACTAGGTATATACCACCCCACTACCACTATCAGATTAGAGCCATAAGGGCACTAGGCATCTACCACCCCACTACCACTATCAGATTAGAGCCATAATGGAGACTAGGTATCTACCACCCCACTACCACTATCAGATTAGATCCATAAAGGCACTAGGCATCTGCCACCCCACTACCACTATCAGATTAGAGCCATAAGGGAGACTATGTATCTACCACCCCACTACCACTATCATATTAGAGCCATAAAGGAGACTAGGTATCTACCACCCCAGTACCTCTATCAGATTAGAGCCATAATGGAGACTAGGTATCTCCCACCCCACTACCACTATCAGATTAGATCCATAATGGAGACTAGGTATCTACCACCCCACTACCACTATGTGATTAGAGCCATAATGGAGACTAGGTATCTACCACCCCACTACCACTATCAGATTAGAGCCATAATGGAGACTAGGTATCTACCACCCCACTACCTCTATCAGATTAGAGCCATAATGGTGACTAGGTATCTACCACCCCGCTACCACTATCAGATTAGAGCCATAAAGGCACTAGGCATCTACCACCCCACTACCACTATCATATTAGAGCCATAAGGGAGACTAGGTATCTACCACCCCACTACCACTATCAGATTAGAGCCATAATGGAGACTAGGTATCTCCCACCCCACTACCACTATCAGATTAGAGCCATAAAGGCACTAGGCATCTACCACCCCACTACCACTATCATATTAGAGCCATAAGGGAGACTAGGTATCTACCACCCCACTACCTCTATCAGATTAGAGCCATAATGGAGACTAGGTATCTACCACCCCACTACCACTATCAGATTAGAGCCATAATGGAGACTAGGTATCTACCACCCCACTACCACTTTGTGATTAGAGCCATAATGGAGACTAGGTATCTACCACCCAACTACCACTATCAGATTAGAGCCATAATGGAGACTAGGTATCTACCACCCCACTACCACTATGTGATTAGAGCCATAATGGAGACTAGGTATCTACCACCCAACTACCACTATCAGATTAGAGCCATAATGGAGACTAGGTATCTACCACCCCACTACCACTATGTGATTAGAGCCATAATGGAGACTAGGTATCTACCACCCCACTACCACTATCAGATTAGAGCCATAATGGAGACTAGAAATCTACCACCCCACTACCACTGTCAGATTCGAGCCATAATGGAGACTAGACATCTACCACCCCACTACCACTATCAGATTAGAGCCATAATGGAGACTAGGTATCTACCACCCCACTACCACTATCAGATTAGAGCCATAAAGGCACTAGACATCTACCACCCCACTACCACTATCAGATTAGAGCCATAATGGAGACTAGGTATCTACCACCCCACTACCACTATCAGATTAGAGCCATAAAGGCACTAGGCATCTACCACCCCACTACCACTATCAGATTAGAGCCATAATGGAGACTAGGTATCTACCACCCCACTACCACTATCAGATTAGAGCCATAAAGGCACTATGCATCTACCACCCCACTACCACTATCAGATTAGAGCCATGAGGGCACTAGGCATCTACCACCCCACTACTACTACCAGATTAGAGCCATAAGGGAGACTAGGTATATACCACCCCACTACCACTATCAGATTAGAGCCATAAGGGCACTAGGCATCTACCACCCCACTACCACTATCAGATTAGAGCCATAATGGAGACTAGGTATCTACCACCCCACTACCACTATCAGATTAGAGCCATAAAGGCACTAGGCATCTGCCACCCCACTACCACTATCAGATTAGAGGCATAAGGGAGACTATGTATCTACCACCCCACTACCACTATCATATTAGAGCCATAAGGGAGACTAGGTATCTACCACCCCAGTACCTCTATCAGATTAGAGCCATAATGGAGACTAGGTATCTCCCACCCCACTACCACTATCAGATTAGATCCATAATGGAGACTAGGTATCTACCACCCCACTACCACTATGTGATTAGAGCCATAATGGAGACTAGGTATCTACCACCCCACTACCACTATCAGATTAGAGCCATAATGGAGACTAGGTATCTACCACCCCACTACCTCTATCAGATTAGAGCCATAATGGTGACTAGGTATCTACCACCCCGCTACCACTATCAGATTAGAGCCATAAAGGCACTAGGCATCTACCACCCCACTACCACTATCATATTAGAGCCATAAGGGAGACTAGGTATCTACCACCCCACTACCTCTATCAGATTAGAGCCATAATGGAGACTAGGTATCTCCCACCCCACTACCACTATCAGATTAGAGCCATAATGGAGACTAGGTATCTACCACCCCACTACCACTTTGTGATTAGAGCCATAATGGAGACTAGGTATCTACCACCCAACTACCACTATCAGATTAGAGCCATAATGGAGACTAGGTATCTACCACCCCACTACCACTATGTGATTAGAGCCATAATGGAGACTAGGTATCTACCACCCAACTACCACTATCAGATTAGAGCCATAATGGAGACTAGGTATCTACCACCCCACTACCACTATGTGATTAGAGCCATAATGGAGACTAGGTATCTACCACCCCACTACCACTATCAGATTAGAGCCATAATGGAGACTAGGTATCTACCACCCCACTACCACTATCAGATTAGAGCCATAAAGGCACTAGGCATCTACCACCCCACTACCACTATCAGATTAGAGCCATAATGGAGACTAGGTATCTACCACCCCACTACCACGATCAGATTAGAGCCATAAAGGCACTAGGCATCTACCAACCCTCTACCACTACCAGGTTAGAGCCATAAGGGCACTAAACATCTACCACCCCACTACCACTATCAGATTAGAGCCATAAGGGCACTAAACATCTACCACCCCACTACCACTATCAGATTAGAGCCATAAGGGCACTAGGCATCTACCACCCCACTACCACTATCAGATTAGAGCCATAATGGAGACTAGACATCTACCACCCCACTACCACTATCAGATTAGAGCCATAATGGAGACTAGGTATCTACCACCCCACTACCACTATCAGATTAGAGCCATAAAGGCACTAGGCATCTACCACCCCACTACCACTATCATATTAGAGCCATAAGGGAGACTAGGTATCTACCACTCCACTACCTCTATCAGATTAGAGCCATAATGGAGACTAGGTATCTCCCACCCAACTACCACTATCAGATTAGAGCCATAATGCAGACTAGGTATTTACCACCCCACTACCACTATGTGATTAGAGCCATAATGGAGACTAGGTATCTACCACCCCACTACCACTATCAGATTAGAGCCATAATGGAGACTAGAAATCTACCACCCCACTACCACTGTCAGATTCGAGCCATAATGGAGACTAGACATCTACCACCCCACTACCACTATCAGATTAGAGCCATAATGGAGACTAGGTGTCTACCACCCCACTACCACTATCAGATTAGAGCCATAAAGGCACTAGGCATCTACCACCCCACTACCACTATCAGATTAGAGCCATAATGGAGACTAGGTATCTACCACCCCACTACCACTATCAGATTAGAGCCATAAGGGCACTAGGCATCTACCACCCCACTACCACTATTAGATTAGAGCCATAAGGGCACTAGGCATCTACCACCCCACTACCACTATCAGATTAGAGCCATAAATGCACTAGGCATCTACCACCCCTCTACCACTACCAGATTAGAGCCATAAGGGCACTAAACATCTACCACCCCACTACCACTATCAGATTAGAGCCATAAGGGCACTAAACATCTACCACCCCACTACCACTATCAGATTAGAGCCATAAGGGCACTAGGCATCTACCACCCCACTACCACTATCAGATTAGAGCCATAATGGAGACTAGAAATCTACCACCCCACTACCACTATCAGATTAGAGCCATAATGGAGACTAGGTATCTACCACCCCACTACCACTATCAGATTAGAGCCATAAGGGCACTAGGCATCTACCACCCCACTACCACTATCAGATTAGAGCCATAAGGACACTAGGCATCTACCACCCCACTAATACCACCAGATTAGAGCCATAAGGGAAACTAGGTATCTACCACCCCACTACCACTATCAGATTAGAGCCATAATGGAGACTAGGTATCTACCACCCCACTACCACTATCAGATTAGAGCCATAATGGAGACTAGGTATCTACCACCCCACTACCACTATCAGATTAGAGCCATAAAGGCACTAGGCATCTACCACCCCACTACCACTATCAGATTAGAGCCATAAGGGCACTAGGCATCTACCACCCCACTACTACTACCAGATTAGAGCCATAAGGGAGACTAGGTATCTACCACCCCACTACCACTATCAGATTAGAGCCATAAGGGCACTAGGCATCTACCACCCCACTACCACTATCAGATTAGAGCCATAATGGAGACTAGGTATCTACCACCCCACTACCACTATCAGATTAGAGCCATAAAGGCACTAGGCATCTACCACCCCACTACCACTATCAGATTAGAGCCATAAGGGCACTAGGCATCTACCACCCCACTACCACTATCATATTAGAGCCATAATGGAGTCTAGGTATCTACCACCCCACTACCTCTATCAGATTAGAGCCATAATGGAGACTAGGTATCGCCCACCCCACTACCACTATCAGATTAGATCCATAATGGAGACTAGGTATCTACCACCCCACTACCACTATCAGATTAGAGCCATAATGGAGACTAGGTATCTACCACCCCACTACCACTATGTGATTAGAGCCATAATGGAGACTAGGTATCTACCACCCCACTACCACTATCAGATTAGAGCCATAATGGAGACTAGAAATCTACCACCCCACTACTACTATCAGATTCGAGCCATAATGGAGACTAGACATCTACCACCCCACTACCACTATCAGATTAGAGCCATAAAGGCACTAGGCATCTACCACCCCACTACCACTATCAGATTAGAGCCATAAGGGCACTAGGCATCTACCACCCCACTACTACTACCAGATTAGAGCCATAAGGGAGACTAGGTGCTACCACCCCACTACCACTATCAGATTAGAGCCATAAGGGCACTAGGCATCTACCACCCCACTACCACTATCAGATTAGAGCCAAAATGGAGACTAGGTATCTACCACCCCACTACCACTATCAGATTAGAGCCATAAAGGCACTAGGCATCTACCACCCCACTACCACTATCAGATTAGAGCCATAAGGGCACTAGGCATCTACCACCCCACTACGACTATCAGATTAGACCCATAAGGACACTAGGTATCTACCACCCCACTACCTCTATCAGATTAGAGCCATAATGGAGACTAGGTATCTCCCACCCCACTACCACTATCAGATTAGATCCATAATGGAGACTAGGTATCTACCACCCCACTACCACTATCAGATTAGAGCCATAATTGAGACTAGGTATCTACCACCCCACTACCACTATGTGATTAGAGCCATAATGGAGACTAGGTATCTACCACCCCACTACCACTATCAGATTAGAGCCATAACGGAGACTAGAAATCTACCACCCCACTACCACTATCAGATTCGAGCCATAATGGAGACTAGACATCTACCACCCCACTACCACTATCAGATTAGAGCCATAATGGAGACTAGGTATCTACCACCCCACTACCACTATCAGATTAGAGCCATAAAGGCACTAGGCATCTACCACCCCACTACCACTATCAGATTAGAGCCATAAGGGCACTAGGCATCTACCACCCCACTACCACTATCAGATTAGAGCCATAAGGGAGACTAGGTATCTACCACCCCACTACCACTATCAGATTAGAGCCATAACGGAGACTAGAAATCTACCACCCCACTACCACTATCAGATTCGAGCCATAATGGAGACTAGGCATCTACCACCCCACTACCACTATCAGATTAGAGCCATAATGGAGACTAGGTATCTACCACCCCACTACCACTATCAGATTAGAGCCATAAGGGCACTAGGCATCTACCACCCCACTACCACTATCAGATTAGAGCCATAATGGAGACTAGGTATCTACCACCCCACTACCACTATCAGATTAGAGCCATAAAGGCACTAGGCATCTGCCACCCCACTACCACTATCAGATTAGAGCCATAAGGGAGACTAGGTATCTACCACCCCAGTACCTCTATCAGATTAGAGCCATAATGGAGACTAGGTATCTCCCACCCCACTACCACTATCAGATTAGATCCATAATGGAGACTAGGTATCTACCACCCCACTACCACTATGTGATTAGAGCCATAATGGAGACTAGGTATCTACCACCCCACTACCACTATCAGATTAGAGCCATAATGGAGACTAGGTATCTACCACCCCACTACCTCTATCAGATTAGAGCCATAATGGTGACTAGGTATCTACCACCCCGCTACCACTATCAGATTAGAGCCATAAAGGCACTAGGCATCTACCACCCCACTACCACTATCATATTAGAGCCATAAGGGAGACTAGGTATCTACCACCCCACTACCTCTATCAGATTAGAGCCATAATGGAGACTAGGTATCTCCCACCCCACTACCACTATCAGATTAGAGCCATAATGGAGACTAGGTATCTACCACCCCACTACCACTTTGTGATTAGAGCCATAATGGAGACTAGGTATCTACCACCCAACTACCACTATCAGATTAGAGCCATAATGGAGACTAGGTATCTACCACCCCACTACCACTATGTGATTAGAGCCATAATGGAGACTAGGTATCTACCACCCAACTACCACTATCAGATTAGAGCCATAATGGAGACTAGGTATCTACCACCCCACTACCACTATGTGATTAGAGCCATAATGGAGACTAGGTATCTACCACCCCACTACCACTATCAGATTAGAGCCATAATGGAGACTAGAAATCTACCACCCCACTACCACTGTCAGATTCGAGCCATAATGGAGACTAGACATCTACCACCCCACTACCACTATCAGATTAGAGCCATAATGGAGACTAGGTATCTACCACCCCACTACCACTATCAGATTAGAGCCATAAAGGCACTAGGCATCTACCACCCCACTACCACTATCAGATTAGAGCCATAATGGAGACTAGGTATCTACCACCCCACTACCACGATCAGATTAGAGCCATAAAGGCACTAGGCATCTACCAACCCTCTACCACTACCAGATTAGAGCCATAAGGGCACTAAACATCTACCACCCCACTACCACTATCAGATTAGAGCCATAAGGGCACTAAACATCTACCACCCCACTACCACTATCAGATTAGAGCCATAAGGGCACTAGGCATCTACCACCCCACTACCACTATCAGATTAGAGCCATAATGGAGACTAGACATCTACCACCCCACTACCACTATCAGATTAGAGCCATAAAGGCACTAGGCATCTACCACCCCACTACCACTATCATATTAGAGCCATAAGGGAGACTAGGTATCTACCACTCCACTACCTCTATCAGATTAGAGCCATAATGGAGACTAGGTATCTCCCACCCAACTACCACTATCAAATTAGAGCCATAATGGAGACTAGGTATCTACCACCCCTCTACCACTATGTGATTAGAGCCATAATGGAGACTAGGTATCTACCACCCAACTACCACGTCACTACCACGTCATACGTCACTTCCGGGTTGGAGCGAGCGGTCGCACTTCGCACTTTGGTCCGCAGGTAGTATAACTTTTCATTACATTTCATTACATTTCATTATAGTACAACGGTTTAATTTGTCTAATCTTAGCAATTTCTTCTTAGCTAGCTACATAGCCGTCTTTGTATCAAAGATAATTGCGTAATTATCGTATTTCGTCGTCCTAACGCAGTCTACACTGCTATCTGCCATCTGCCCAGCAGCTAGCCAGCTAGCAAACGTCCACCGTCTACCGAATAGCAGCACTTTGGTCCGCAGGTAGTATAACTTTTCATTACATTTCATTACATTTCATTATAGTACAACGGTTTAATTTGTCTAATCTTAGCAATTTCTTCTTAGCTAGCTACATACATTTAAATGTGATAGCTAGCTAGCTACATAGCTAGCTACATAGCCGTCTTTGTATCAAAGATAATTGTGTAGTCTAGAGCGATTTTCTAGGTTAGCTAGCCAGCTATTGTCGTTCTCTTAACGCAACGTAACGTAATCAACACTGCTAGCTAGCCAGCTAGCCCCCGAATAGCAGCACTGTAGATACTATTACACTCAACGGAACGACCTGATTAGTGTAGTGTCAACAACGCAGCCACTGCCAGCTAGCCTACAAAGTCAACAACTGCCAGCTAGCCTACAAAGTCAACAACGCAGCCACTGCCAGCTAGCCAACTTCAGCAGTACTGTATCATCTTAATCATTTTAGTCAATAAGATTCTTGCTACGTAAGCTTAACTTTCTGAACATTCGAGACGCGTAGTCCACTTGCCACTCCAATCTCCTTTGCATTAGCGTAGTCTCTTCTGTAGCCTGTCAACTATGTGTCTGTCGATCCCTGTTCTCTCCTCTCTGCACAGACCATACAAACGCTCCACACCGCGTGGCATCGGCCACCCTAATCTGGTGGTCCCAGCGCGCACGACCCACGTGGAGTTCCAGGTCTCCGGTAGCCTCTGGAACTGCCGATCTGCGGCCAACAAGGCAGAGTTCATCTCAGCCTATGCCTCCCTCCAGTCCCTCGACTTCCTGGCACTGACGGAAACATGGATCACCACAGATAACACTGCTACTCCTACTGCTCTCTCTTCGTCCGCCCACGTGTTCTCGCACACCCCGAGAGCTTCTGGTCAGCGGGGTGGTGGCACCGGGATCCTCATCTCTCCCAAGTGGTCATTCTCTCTTTCTCCCCTTACCCATCTGTCTATCGCCTCCTTTGAATTCCATGCTGTCACAGTTACCAGCCCTTTCAAGCTTAACATCCTTACCATTTATCGCCCTCCAGGTTCCCTCGGAGAGTTCATCAATGAGCTCGATGCCTTGATTAGCTCCTTTCCTGAGGACGGCTCACCTCTCACAGTTCTGGGCGACTTTAACCTCCCCACGTCTACCTTTGACTCATTCCTCTCTGCCTCCTTCTTTCCACTCCTCTCCTCTTTTGACCTCACCCTCTCACCTTCCCCCCCTACTCACAAGGCAGGCAATACGCTCGACCTCATCTTTACTAGATGCTGTTCTTCCACTAACCTCACTGCAACTCCCCTCCAAGTCTCCGACCACTACCTTGTATCCTTTTCCCTCTCGCTCTCATCCAACACTTCCCACACTGCCCCTACTCGGATGGTATCGCGCCGTCCCAACCTTCGCTCTCTCTCCCCCGCTACCCTCTCCTCTTCCATCCTATCATCTCTTCCCTCTGCTCAAACCTTCTCCAACCTATCTCCTGATTCTGCCTCCTCAACCCTCCTCTCCTCCCTTTCTGCATCCTTTGACTCTCTATGTCCCCTATCCTCCAGGCCGGCTCGGTCCTCCCCTCCCGCTCCGTGGCTCGACGACTCATTGCGAGCTCACAGAACAGGGCTCCGGGCAGCCGAGCGGAAATGGAGGAAAACTCGCCTCCCTGCGGACCTGGCATCCTTTCACTCCCTCCTCTCTACATTTTCCTCTTCTGTCTCTGCTGCTAAAGCCACTTTCTACCACTCTAAATTCCAAGCATCTGCCTCTAACCCCAGGAAGCTCTTTGCCACCTTCTCCTCCCTCCTGAATCCTCCTCCCCCTCCCCCCCCTCCTCCCTCTCTGCAGATGACTTCGTCAACCATTTTGAAAAGAAGGTCGACGACATCCGATCCTCGTTTGCTAAGTCAAACGACACCGCTGGTTCTGCTCACACTGCCCCACCCTGTGCTCTGACCTCTTTCTCCCCTCTCTCTCCAGATGAAATCTCGCGTCTTGTGACGGCCGGCCGCCCAACAACCTGCCCGCTTGACCCTATCCCCTCCTCTCTTCTCCAGACCATTTCCGGAGACCTTCTCCCTTACCTCACCTCGCTCATCAACTCATCCCTGACCGCTGGCTACGTCCCTTCCGTCTTCAAGAGAGCGAGAGTTGCACCCCTTCTGAAAAAACCTACACTCGATCCCTCCGATGTCAACAACTACAGACCAGTATCCCTTCTTTCTTTTCTCTCCAAAACTCTTGAACGTGCCGTCCTTGGCCAGCTCTCCCGCTATCTCTCTCAGAATGACCTTCTTGATCCAAATCAGTCAGGTTTCAAGACTAGTCATTCAACTGAGACTGCTCTTCTCTGTATCACGGAGGCGCTCCGCACTGCTAAAGCTAACTCTCTCTCCTCTGCTCTCATCCTTCTAGACCTATCGGCTGCCTTCGATACTGTGAACCATCAGATCCTCCTCTCCACCCTCTCCGAGTTGGGCATCTCCGGCGCGGCCCACGCTTGGATTGCGTCCTACCTGACAGGTCGCTCCTACCAGGTGGCGTGGCGAGAATCTGTCTCCTCACCACGTGCTCTCACCACTGGTGTCCCCCAGGGCTCTGTTCTAGGCCCTCTCCTATTCTCGCTATACACCAAGTCACTTGGCTCTGTCATAACCTCACATGGTCTCTCCTATCATTGCTATGCAGACGACACACAACTAATCTTCTCCTTTCCCCCTTCTGATGACCAGGTGGCGAATCGCATCTCTGCATGTCTGGCAGACATATCAGTGTGGATGACGGATCACCACCTCAAGCTGAACCTCGGCAAGACGGAGCTGCTCTTCCTCCCGGGGAAGGACTGCCCGTTCCATGATCTCGCCATCACGGTTGACAACTCCATTGTGTCCTCCTCCCAGAGCGCTAAGAACCTTGGCGTGATCCTGGACAACACCCTGTCGTTCTCAACCAACATCAAGGCGGTGGCCCGTTCCTGTAGGTTCATGCTCTACAACATCCGCAGAGTACGACCCTGCCTCACACAGGAAGCGGCGCAGGTCCTAATCCAGGCACTTGTCATCTCCCGTCTGGATTACTGCAACTCGCTGTTGGCTGGGCTCCCTGCCTGTGCCATTAAACCCCTACAACTCATCCAGAACGCCGCAGCCCGTCTGGTGTTCAACCTTCCCAAGTTCTCTCACGTCACCCCGCTCCTCCGCTCTCTCCACTGGCTTCCAGTTGAAGCTCGCATCCGCTACAAGACCATGGTGCTTGCCTACGGAGCTGTGAGGGGAACGGCACCTCAGTACCTCCAGGCTCTGATCAGGCCCTACACCCAAACAAGGGCACTGCGTTCATCCACCTCTGGCCTGCTCGCCTCCCTACCACTGAGGAAGTACAGTTCCCGCTCAGCCCAGTCAAAACTGTTCGCTGCTCTGGCCCCCCAATGGTGGAACAAACTCCCTCACGACGCCAGGACTGCGGAGTCAATCACCACCTTCCGGAGACACCTGAAACCCCACCTCTTTAAGGAATACCTAGGATAGGATAAAGTAATCCTTCTCACTCCCCCCCCCCTTAAAAGATTTAGATGCACTATTGTAAAGTGGCCGTTCCACTGGATGTCATAAGGTGAATGCACCAATTTGTAAGTCGCTCTGGATAAGAGCGTCTGCTAAATGACTTAAATGTAAATGTAAATGTAGACATCTACCACCCCACTACCACTATCAGATTAGAGCCATAATGGAGACTAGGTGTCTACCACCCCACTACCACTATCAGATTAGAGCCATAAAGGCACTAGGCATCTACCACCCCACTACCACTATCAGATTAGAGCCATAATGGAGACTAGGTATCTACCACCCCACTACCACTATCAGATTAGAGCCATAAGGGCACTAGGCATCTACCACCCCACTACCACTATTAGATTAGAGCCATAAGGGCACTAGGCATCTACCACCCCACTACCACTATCAGATTAGAGCCATAAAGGCACTAGGCATCTACCACCCCTCTACCACTACCAGATTAGAGCCATAAGGGCACTAAACATCTACCACCCCACTACCACTATCAGATTAGAGCCATAAGGGCACTAAACATCTACCACCCCACTACCACTATCAGATTAGAGCCATAAGGGCACTAGGCATCTACCACCCCACTACCACTATCAGATTAGAGCCATAATGGAGACTAGAAATCTACCACCCCACTACCACTATCAGATTAGAGCCATAATGGAGACTAGGTATCTACCACCCCACTACCACTATCAGATTAGAGCCATAAGGGCACTAGGCATCTACCACCCCACTACCACTATCAGATTAGAGCCATAAGGACACTAGGCATCTACCACCCCACTAATACCACCAGATTAGAGCCATAAGGGAAACTAGGTATCTACCACCCCACTACCACTATCAGATTAGAGCCATAAAGGCACTAGGCATCTACCACCCCACTACCACTATCAGATTAGAGCCATAATGGAGACTAGGTATCTACCACCCCACTACCACTATCAGATTAGAGCCATAAAGGCACTAGGCATCTACCACCCCACTACCACTATCAGATTAGAGCCATAAGGGCACTAGGCATCTACCACCCCACTACTACTACCAGATTAGAGCCATAAGGGAGACTAGGTATCTACCACCCCACTACCACTATCAGATTAGAGCCATAAGGGCACTAGGCATCTACCACCCCACTACCACTATCAGATTAGAGCCATAATGGAGACTAGGTATCTACCACCCCACTACCACTATCAGATTAGAGCCATAAAGGCACTAGGCATCTACCACCCCACTACCACTATCAGATTAGAGCCATAAGGGCACTAGGCATCTACCACCCCACTACCACTATCATATTAGAGCCATAATGGAGTCTAGGTATCTACCACCCCACTACCTCTATCAGATTAGAGCCATAATGGAGACTAGGTATCGCCCACCCCACTACCACTATCAGATTAGATCCATAATGGAGACTAGGTATCTACCACCCCACTACCACTATCAGATTAGAGCCATAATGGAGACTAGGTATCTACCACCCCACTACCACTATGTGATTAGAGCCATAATGGAGACTAGGTATCTACCACCCCACTACCACTATCAGATTAGAGCCATAATGGAGACTAGAAATCTACCACATTTACATTTAAGTCATTTAGCAGACGCTCTTATCCAGAGCGACTTACAAATTGGAAAGTTCATACATATTCATCCTGGTCCCCCCGTGGGGAATGAACCCACAACCCTGGCGTTGCAAGCGCCATGCTCTACCAACTGAGCCACACGGGACCACCCCACTACTACTATCAGATTCGAGCCATAATGGAGACTAGACATCTACCACCCCACTACCACTATCAGATTAGAGCCATAATGGAGACTAGGTATCTACCACCCCACTACCACTATCAGATTAGAGCCATAAAGGCACTAGGCATCTACCACCCCACTACCACTATCAGATTAGAGCCATAAGGGCACTAGGCATCTACCACCCCACTACTACTACCAGATTAGAGCCATAAGGGAGACTAGGTATCTACCACCCCACTACCACTATCAGATTAGAGCCATAAGGGCACTAGGCATCTACCACCCCACTACCACTATCAGATTAGAGCCAAAATGGAGACTAGGTATCTACCACCCCACTACCACTATCAGATTAGAGCCATAAAGGCACTAGGCATCTACCACCCCACTACCACTATCAGATTAGAGCCATAAGGGCACTAGGCATCTACCACCCCACTACGACTATCAGATTAGACCCATAAGGACACTAGGTATCTACCACCCCACTACCTCTATCAGATTAGAGCCATAATGGAGACTAGGTATCTCCCACCCCACTACCACTATCAGATTAGATCCATAATGGAGACTAGGTATCTACCACCCCACTACCACTATCAGATTAGAGCCATAATTGAGACTAGGTATCTACCACCCCACTACCACTATGTGATTAGAGCCATAATGGAGACTAGGTATCTACCACCCCACTACCACTATCAGATTAGAGCCATAACGGAGACTAGAAATCTACCACCCCACTACCACTATCAGATTCGAGCCATAATGGAGACTAGACATCTACCACCCCACTACCACTATCAGATTAGAGCCATAATGGAGACTAGGTATCTACCACCCCACTACCACTATCAGATTAGAGCCATAAAGGCACTAGGCATCTACCACCCCACTACCACTATCAGATTAGAGCCATAAGGGCACTAGGCATCTACCGCCCCACTACTACTATCAGATTAGAGCCATAAGGGAGACTAGGTATCTACCACCCCACTACCACTATCAGATTAGAGCCATAACGGAGACTAGAAATCTACCACCCCACTACCACTATCAGATTCGAGCCATAATGGAGACTAGACATCTACCACCCCACTACCACTATCAGATTAGAGCCATAATGGAGACTAGGTATCTACCACCCCACTACCACTATCAGATTAGAGCCATAAAGGCACTAGGCATCTACCACCCCACTACCACTATCAGATTAGAGCCATAAGGGCACTAGGCATCTACCGCCCCACTACTACTATCAGATTAGAGCCATAAGGGAGACTAGGTATCTACCACCCCACTACCACTATCAGATTAGAGCCATAAAGGCACTAGGCATCTACCACCCCACTACCACTATCAGATTAGAGCCATAAGGGCACTAGGCATCTACCGCCCCACTACTACTATCAGATTAGAGCCATAAGGGAGACTAGGTATCTACCACCCCACTACCACTATCAGATTAGAGCCATAAGGGCACTAGGTATCTACCACCCCACTACCACTATCAGATTAGAGCCATAATGGAGACTAGGTATCTACCACCCCACTACCACTATCAGATTAGAGCCATAATGGAGACTAAGTATCTACCACCGAACTACCACTATCAGATTAGAGCCATAAAGGCACTAGGCATTTACCACCCCACTACCACTATCAGATTAGAGCCATATTGGAGACTAGGTATCTACCACCCCACTACCACTATCAGATTAGAGCCATAAAGGCACTAGGCATCTACCACCCCACTACCACTATCAGATTAGAGCCATAAGGGCACTAGGCATCTACCATCCCACAACTACTACCAGATTAGAGCCATAAGGGAGACTAGGTATCTAACACCCCACTACCACTATCAGATTAGAACCATAAGGGCACTAGGCATCTACCACCCCACTACCACTATCAGATTAGAGCCATAATGGAGACTAGGTATCTACCACCCCACTACCACTACCAGATTAGAGCCATAATGGAGACTAGGTATCTACCACCCCACTACCACTACCAGATTAGAGCCATAATGGAGACTAGGTATCTACCACCCCACTACCACTATCAGATTAGAGCCATAATGGAGACTAGGTATCTACCACCTCACTACCACTTTTAGATTAGAGCCATAATGGAGACTAGGTATATTCCACTACCTCTATCAGATTAGAGCCATAAGGGAGACTAGGTATCTACCACCCCACTACTACTACCAGATTAGAGCCATAAGGGTACTAGACATCTACCACCCCACTACTACTACCAGATTAGAGCCAAAACGGAGACTAGACATCTACCACCCCACTACTACTACCAGATTAGAGCCATAAGGGAGACTAATAATTTACCACCCCACTACCTCTATCAGATAAGAGCCATAATGGAGACAAGGCATCTACCGCCCCACTACTACTATCAGATTATAGCCATAAGGGAGACTAGGTATCTACCACCCCACTACCACTATCAGATTAGAGCCATAACGGAGACTAGAAATCTACCACCCCACTACCACTATCAGATTCGAGCCATAATGGAGACTAGACATCTACCACCCCACTACCACTATCAGATTAGAGCCATAATGGAGACTAGGTATCTACCACCCCACTACCACTATCAGATTAGAGCCATAAAGGCACTAGGCATCTACCACCCCACTACCACTATCAGATTAGAGCCATAAGGGCACTAGGCATCTACCGCCCCACTACTACTATCAGATTAGAGCCATAAGGGAGACTAGGTATCTACCACCCCACTACCACTATCAGATTAGAGCCATAAAGGCACTAGGCATCTACCACCCCACTACCACTATCAGATTAGAGCCATAAGGGCACTAGGCATCTACCGCCCCACTACTACTATCAGATTAGAGCCATAAGGGAGACTAGGTATCTACCACCCCACTACCACTATCAGATTAGAGCCACAAGGGCACTAGGTATCTACCACCCCACTACCACTATCAGATTAGAGCCATAATGGAGACTAGGTATCTACCACCCCACTACCACTATCAGATTAGAGCCATAATGGAGACTAAGTATCTACCACCGAACTACCACTATCAGATTAGAGCCATAAAGGCACTAGGCATTTACCACCCCACTACCACTATCAGATTAGAGCCATATTGGAGACTAGGTATCTACCACCCCACTACCACTATCAGATTAGAGCCATAAAGGCACTAGGCATCTACCACCCCACTACCACTATCAGATTAGAGCCATAAGGGCACTAGGCATCTACCATCCCACAACTACTACCAGATTAGAGCCATAAGGGAGACTAGGTATCTAACACCCCACTACCACTATCAGATTAGAACCATAAGGGCACTAGGCATCTACCACCCCACTACCACTATCAGATTAGAGCCATAATGGAGACTAGGTATCTACCACCCCACTACCACTACCAGATTAGAGCCATAATGGAGACTAGGTATCTACCACCCCACTACCACTACCAGATTAGAGCCATAATGGAGACTAGGTATCTACCACCCCACTACCACTATCAGATTAGAGCCATAATGGAGACTAGGTATCTACCACCTCACTACCACTTTTAGATTAGAGCCATAATGGAGACTAGGTATATTCCACTACCTCTATCAGATTAGAGCCATAAGGGAGACTAGGTATCTACCACCCCACTACTACTACCAGATTAGAGCCATAAGGGTACTAGACATCTACCACCCCACTACTACTACCAGATTAGAGCCAAAACGGAGACTAGACATCTACCACCCCACTACTACTACCAGATTAGAGCCATAAGGGAGACTAGACATCTACCACCCCACTACCACTATCAGATAAGAGCCATAATGGAGACAAGGTATCTACCACCCCACTACCACTATCAGATTAGAGCCCTAAGGGCACATTGCATCTACCACCCCACTACCTCTATCAGATTAGAGCCATAATGGAGACTAGGTATCTCCCACCCCACTACCTCTATCAGATTAGAGCCATAATGGAGAATAGGTATCTCCCACCCCACTACCTCTATCAGATTAGAGCCATAATGGAGACTAGGTATCTACCACCCCACTACCACTATCAGATTAGAGCCATAAGGGAGACTTGGTATCTACCACCCCACTACCACTATCAGATTAGAGCCATAAGGGCACTAGACATCTACCACCCCACTACCACTACCAGATTAGAGCCATAATGGAGACTAGGTATCTACCACCCCACTACCACTATCAGATTAGAGCCATAAGGGAGACTAGGCATCTACCACCCCACTACTACTACCAGATTAGAGCCATAATGGAGACTAGGTATCTACCACCCCACTACTACTACCAGATTAGAGCCATAAGGGAGACTTGGTATCTACCACCCCACTACCACTACCAGATTAGAGCCATAATGGAGACTAGGTATCTACCACCCCACTATTACTACCAGATTAGAGCCATAAGGGAGCCTAATCATTTACCACCCCACTACCTCTATCAGAAATGAGCCATAATGGAGACTAGGTATCTACCACCCCACTATCACTATCAGATTAGAGCCATAAGGGTACTAGACATCTACCACCCCACTACCACTATCAGATTAGAGCCATAAGGGCACTAGGCATCTACCACCCCACAACTACTACCAGATTAGAGCCATAAGGGAGACTAGGTATCTAACACCCCACTACCACTATCAGATTAGAACCATAAGGGCACTAGGCATCTACCACCCCACTACCACTATCAGATTAGAGCCATAATTGAGACTAGGTATCTACAACCCAACTACCACTATCAGATTAGAGCCATAATGGAGACTAGGTATCTACCACCCCACTACCACTACCAGATTAGAGCCATAATGGAGACTAGGTATCTACCACCCCACTACCACTACCAGATTAGAGCCATAATGGAGACTAGGTATCTACCACCCCACTACCACTATCAGATTAGAGCCATAATGGAGACAAGGTATCTCCCACCCCACTACCACTATCAGATTAGAGCCATAATGGAGACTAGGTATCTACCACCTCACTACCACTTTTAGATTAGAGCCATAATGGAGACTAGGTATATTCCACTACCTCTATCAGATTAGAGCCATAAGGGAGACTAGGTATCTACCACCCCACTACTACTACCAGATTAGAGCCATAAGGGAGCCTAATCATTTACCACCCAACTACCTCTATCAGAAATGAGCCATAATGGAGACTAGGTATCTACCACCCCACTATCACTATCAGATTAGAGCCATAAGGGTACTAGACATCTACCACCCCACTACTACTTCCAGATTAGAGCCAAAACGGAGACTAGACATCTACCACCCCACTACTACTACCAGATTAGAGCCATAAGGGAGACTAATCATTTACCACCTCACTACCTCTATCAGATAAGAGCCATAATGGAGACAAGGTATCTACCACCCCACTACCACTATCAGATTAGAGCCCTAAGGGCACATTGCATCTACCACCCCACTACCTCTATCAGATTAGAGCCATAATGGAGAATAGGTATCTCCCACCCCACTACCTCTATCAGATTAGAGCCATAATGGAGACTAGGTATCTACCACCCCACTACCACTATCAGATTAGAGCCATAATGGAGACTAGGTATCTACCACCCCACTACCACTATCAGATTAGAGCCATAAAGGCACTAGGCATCTACCACCCCACTACCACTATCAGATTAGAGCCATAAGGGCACTAGGCATCTACCACCCCACTACCACTATCATATTAGAGCCATAATGGAGTCTAGGTATCTACCACCCCACTACCTCTATCAGATTAGAGCCATAATGGAGACTAGGTATCGCCCACCCCACTACCACTATCAGATTAGATCCATAATGGAGACTAGGTATCTACCACCCCACTACCACTATCAGATTAGAGCCATAATGGAGACTAGGTATCTACCACCCCACTACCACTATGTGATTAGAGCCATAATGGAGACTAGGTATCTACCACCCCACTACCACTATCAGATTAGAGCCATAATGGAGACTAGAAATCTACCACCCCACTACCACTATCAGATTCGAGCCATAATGGAGACTAGACATCTACCACCCCACTACCACTATCAGATTAGAGCCATAATGGAGACTAGGTATCTACCACCCCACTACCACTATCAGATTAGAGCCATAAAGGCACTAGGCATCTACCACCCCACTACCACTATCAGATTAGAGCCATAAGGGCACTAGGCATCTACCACCCCACTACTACTACCAGATTAGAGCCATAAGGGAGACTAGGTATCTACCACCCCACTACCACTATCAGATTAGAGCCATAAGGGCACTAGGCATCTACCACCCCACTACCACTATCAGATTAGAGCCAAAATGGAGACTAGGTATCTACCACCCCACTACCACTATCAGATTAGAGCCATAAAGGCACTAGGCATCTACCACCCCACTACCACTATCAGATTAGAGCCATAAGGGCACTAGGCATCTACCACCCCACTACGACTATCAGATTAGACCCATAAGGACACTAGGTATCTACCACCCCACTACCTCTATCAGATTAGAGCCATAATGGAGACTAGGTATCTCCCACCCCACTACCACTATCAGATTAGATCCATAATGGAGACTAGGTATCTACCACCCCACTACCACTATCAGATTAGAGCCATAATTGAGACTAGGTATCTACCACCCCACTACCACTATGTGATTAGAGCCATAATGGAGACTAGGTATCTACCACCCCACTACCACTATCAGATTAGAGCCATAACGGAGACTAGAAATCTACCACCCCACTACCACTATCAGATTCGAGCCATAATGGAGACTAGACATCTACCACCCCACTACCACTATCAGATTAGAGCCATAATGGAGACTAGGTATCTACCACCCCACTACCACTATCAGATTAGAGCCATAAAGGCACTAGGCATCTACCACCCCACTACCACTATCAGATTAGAGCCATAAGGGCACTAGGCATCTACCACCCCACTACCACTATCAGATTAGAGCCATAAGGGAGACTAGGTATCTACCACCCCACTACCACTATCAGATTAGAGCCATAACGGAGACTAGAAATCTACCACCCCACTACCACTATCAGATTCGAGCCATAATGGAGACTAGGCATCTACCACCCCACTACCACTATCAGATTAGAGCCATAATGGAGACTAGGTATCTACCACCCCACTACCACTATCAGATTAGAGCCATAAGGGCACTAGGCATCTACCACCCCACTACCACTATCAGATTAGAGCCATAATGGAGACTAGGTATCTACCACCCCACTACCACTATCAGATTAGAGCCATAAAGGCACTAGGCATCTGCCACCCCACTACCACTATCAGATTAGAGCCATAAGGGAGACTATGTATCTACCACCCCACTACCACTATCATATTAGAGCCATAAGGGAGACTAGGTATCTACCACCCCAGTACCTCTATCAGATTAGAGCCATAATGGAGACTAGGTATCTCCCACCCCACTACCACTATCAGATTAGATCCATAATGGAGACTAGGTATCTACCACCCCACTACCACTATGTGATTAGAGCCATAATGGAGACTAGGTATCTACCACCCCACTACCACTATCAGATTAGAGCCATAATGGAGACTAGGTATCTACCACCCCACTACCTCTATCAGATTAGAGCCATAATGGTGACTAGGTATCTACCACCCCGCTACCACTATCAGATTAGAGCCATAAAGGCACTAGGCATCTACCACCCCACTACCACTATCATATTAGAGCCATAAGGGAGACTAGGTATCTACCACCCCACTACCTCTATCAGATTAGAGCCATAATGGAGACTAGGTATCTCCCACCCCACTACCACTATCAGATTAGAGCCATAATGGAGACTAGGTATCTACCACCCCACTACCACTTTGTGATTAGAGCCATAATGGAGACTAGGTATCTACCACCCAACTACCACTATCAGATTAGAGCCATAATGGAGACTAGGTATCTACCACCCCACTACCACTATGTGATTAGAGCCATAATGGAGACTAGGTATCTACCACCCAACTACCACTATCAGATTAGAGCCATAATGGAGACTAGGTATCTACCACCCCACTACCACTATGTGATTAGAGCCATAATGGAGACTAGGTATCTACCACCCCACTACCACTATCAGATTAGAGCCATAATGGAGACTAGAAATCTACCACCCCACTACCACTGTCAGATTCGAGCCATAATGGAGACTAGACATCTACCACCCCACTACCACTATCAGATTAGAGCCATAATGGAGACTAGGTATCTACCACCCCACTACCACTATCAGATTAGAGCCATAAAGGCACTAGGCATCTACCACCCCACTACCACTATCAGATTAGAGCCATAATGGAGACTAGGTATCTACCACCCCACTACCACGATCAGATTAGAGCCATAAAGGCACTAGGCATCTACAAACCCTCTACCACTACCAGATTAGAGCCATAAGGGCACTAAACATCTACCACCCCACTACCACTATCAGATTAGATCCATAAGGGCACTAAACATCTACCACCCCACTACCACTATCAGATTAGAGCCATAAGGGCACTAGGCATCTACCACCCCACTACCACTATCAGATTAGAGCCATAATGGAGACTAGACATCTACCACCCCACTACCACTATCAGATTAGAGCCATAAAGGCACTAGGCATCTACCACCCCACTACCACTATCATATTAGAGCCATAAGGGAGACTAGGTATCTACCACTCCACTACCTCTATCAGATTAGAGCCATAATGGAGACTAGGTATCTCCCACCCAACTACCACTATCAAATTAGAGCCATAATGGAGACTAGGTATCTACCACCCCACTACCACTATGTGATTAGAGCCATAATGGAGACTAGGTATCTACCACCCAACTACCACTATCAGATTAGAGCCATAATGCAGACTAGGTATTTACCACCCCACTACCACTATGTGATTAGAGCCATAATGGAGACTAGGTATCTACCACCCCACTACCACTATCAGATTAGAGCCATAATGGAGACTAGAAATCTACCACCCCACTACCACTGTCAGATTCGAGCCATAATGGAGACTAGACATCTACCACCCCACTACCACTATCAGATTAGAGCCATAATGGAGACTAGGTGTCTACCACCCCACTACCACTATCAGATTAGAGCCATAAAGGCACTAGGCATCTACCACCCCACTACCACTATCAGATTAGAGCCATAATGGAGACTAGGTATCTACCACCCCACTACCACTATCAGATTAGAGCCATAAGGGCACTAGGCATCTACCACCCCACTACCACTATTAGATTAGAGCCATAAGGGCACTAGGCATCTACCACCCCACTACCACTATCAGATTAGAGCCATAAAGGCACTAGGCATCTACCACCCCTCTACCACTACCAGATTAGAGCCATAAGGGCACTAAACATCTACCACCCCACTACCACTATCAGATTAGAGCCATAAGGGCACTAAACATCTACCACCCCACTACCACTATCAGATTAGAGCCATAAGGGCACTAGGCATCTACCACCCCACTACCACTATCAGATTAGAGCCATAATGGAGACTAGAAATCTACCACCCCACTACCACTATCAGATTAGAGCCATAATGGAGACTAGGTATCTACCACCCCACTACCACTATCAGATTAGAGCCATAAGGGCACTAGGCATCTACCACCCCACTACCACTATCAGATTAGAGCCATAAGGACACTAGGCATCTACCACCCCACTAATACCACCAGATTAGAGCCATAAGGGAAACTAGGTATCTACCACCCCACTACCACTATCAGATTAGAGCCATAAGGGCACTAGGCATCTACCACCCCACTACCACTATCAGATTAGAGCCATAATGGAGACTAGGTATCTACCACCCCACTACCACTATCAGATTAGAGCCATAAAGGCACTAGGCATCTACCACCCCACTACCACTATCAGATTAGAGCCATAAGGGCACTAGGCATCTACCACCCCACTACTACTACCAGATTAGAGCCATAAGGGAGACTAGGTATCTACCACCCCACTACCACTATCAGATTAGAGCCATAAGGGCACTAGGCATCTACCACCCCACTACCACTATCAGATTAGAGCCATAATGGAGACTAGGTATCTACCACCCCACTACCACTATCAGATTAGAGCCATAAAGGCACTAGGCATCTACCACCCCACTACCACTATCAGATTAGAGCCATAAGGGCACTAGGCATCTACCACCCCACTACCACTATCATATTAGAGCCATAATGGAGTCTAGGTATCTACCACCCCACTACCTCTATCAGATTAGAGCCATAATGGAGACTAGGTATCGCCCACCCCACTACCACTATCAGATTAGATCCATAATGGAGACTAGGTATCTACCACCCCACTACCACTATCAGATTAGAGCCATAATGGAGACTAGGTATCTACCACCCCACTACCACTATGTGATTAGAGCCATAATGGAGACTAGGTATCTACCACCCCACTACCACTATCAGATTAGAGCCATAATGGAGACTAGAAATCTACCACCCCACTACTACTATCAGATTCGAGCCATAATGGAGACTAGACATCTACCACCCCACTACCACTATCAGATTAGAGCCATAATGGAGACTAGGTATCTACCACCCCACTACCACTATCAGATTAGAGCCATAAAGGCACTAGGCATCTACCACCCCACTACCACTATCAGATTAGAGCCATAAGGGCACTAGGCATCTACCACCCCACTACTACTACCAGATTAGAGCCATAAGGGAGACTAGGTATCTACCACCCCACTACCACTATCAGATTAGAGCCATAAGGGCACTAGGCATCTACCACCCCACTACCACTATCAGATTAGAGCCAAAATGGAGACTAGGTATCTACCACCCCACTACCACTATCAGATTAGAGCCATAAAGGCACTAGGCATCTACCACCCCACTACCACTATCAGATTAGAGCCATAAGGGCACTAGGCATCTACCACCCCACTACGACTATCAGATTAGACCCATAAGGACACTAGGTATCTACCACCCCACTACCTCTATCAGATTAGAGCCATAATGGAGACTAGGTATCTCCCACCCCACTACCACTATCAGATTAGATCCATAATGGAGACTAGGTATCTACCACCCCACTACCACTATCAGATTAGAGCCATAATGGAGACTAGGTATCTACCACCCCACTACCACTATCAGATTAGAGCCATAATGGAGACTAGGTATCCACCACCCCACTACCACTATCAGATTCGAGCCATAATGGAGACTAGACATCTACCACCCCACTACCACTATCAGATTAGAGCCATAATGGAGACTAGGTATCTACCACCCCACTACCACTATCAGATTAGAGCCATAAAGGCACTAGGCATCTACCACCCCACTACCACTATCAGATTAGAGCCATAAGGGCACTAGGCATCTACCGCCCCACTACTACTATCAGATTAGAGCCATAAGGGAGACTAGGTATCTACCACCCCACTACCACTATCAGATTAGAGCCATAACGGAGACTAGAAATCTACCACCCCACTACCACTATCAGATTCGAGCCATAATGGAGACTAGACATCTACCACCCCACTACCACTATCAGATTAGAGCCATAATGGAGACTAGGTATCTACCACCCCACTACCACTATCAGATTAGAGCCATAAAGGCACTAGGCATCTACCACCCCACTACCACTATCAGATTAGAGCCATAAGGGCACTAGGCATCTACCGCCCCACTACTACTATCAGATTAGAGCCATAAGGGAGACTAGGTATCTACCACCCCACTACCACTATCAGATTAGAGCCATAAAGGCACTAGGCATCTACCACCCCACTACCACTATCAGATTAGAGCCATAAGGGCACTAGGCATCTACCGCCCCACTACTACTATCAGATTAGAGCCATAAGGGAGACTAGGTATCTACCACCCCACTACCACTATCAGATTAGAGCCATAAGGGCACTAGGTATCTACCACCCCACTACCACTATCAGATTAGAGCCATAATGGAGACTAGGTATCTACCACCCCACTACCACTATCAGATTAGAGCCATAATGGAGACTAAGTATCTACCACCGAACTACCACTATCAGATTAGAGCCATAAAGGCACTAGGCATTTACCACCCCACTACCACTATCAGATTAGAGCCATATTGGAGACTAGGTATCTACCACCCCACTACCACTATCAGATTAGAGCCATAAAGGCACTAGGCATCTACCACCCCACTACCACTATCAGATTAGAGCCATAAGGGCACTAGGCATCTACCATCCCACAACTACTACCAGATTAGAGCCATAAGGGAGACTAGGTATCTAACACCCCACTACCACTATCAGATTAGAACCATAAGGGCACTAGGCATCTACCACCCCACTACCACTATCAGATTAGAGCCATAATGGAGACTAGGTATCTACCACCCCACTACCACTACCAGATTAGAGCCATAATGGAGACTAGGTATCTACCACCCCACTACCACTACCAGATTAGAGCCATAATGGAGACTAGGTATCTACCACCCCACTACCACTATCAGATTAGAGCCATAATGGAGACTAGGTATCTACCACCTCACTACCACTTTTAGATTAGAGCCATAATGGAGACTAGGTATATTCCACTACCTCTATCAGATTAGAGCCATAAGGGAGACTAGGTATCTACCACCCCACTACTACTACCAGATTAGAGCCATAAGGGTACTAGACATCTACCACCCCACTACTACTACCAGATTAGAGCCAAAACGGAGACTAGACATCTACCACCCCACTACTACTACCAGATTAGAGCCATAAGGGAGACTAATAATTTACCACCCCACTACCTCTATCAGATAAGAGCCATAATGGAGACAAGGCATCTACCGCCCCACTACTACTATCAGATTATAGCCATAAGGGAGACTAGGTATCTACCACCCCACTACCACTATCAGATTAGAGCCATAACGGAGACTAGAAATCTACCACCCCACTACCACTATCAGATTCGAGCCATAATGGAGACTAGACATCTACCACCCCACTACCACTATCAGATTAGAGCCATAATGGAGACTAGGTATCTACCACCCCACTACCACTATCAGATTAGAGCCATAAAGGCACTAGGCATCTACCACCCCACTACCACTATCAGATTAGAGCCATAAGGGCACTAGGCATCTACCGCCCCACTACTACTATCAGATTAGAGCCATAAGGGAGACTAGGTATCTACCACCCCACTACCACTATCAGATTAGAGCCATAAAGGCACTAGGCATCTACCACCCCACTACCACTATCAGATTAGAGCCATAAGGGCACTAGGCATCTACCGCCCCACTACTACTATCAGATTAGAGCCATAAGGGAGACTAGGTATCTACCACCCCACTACCACTATCAGATTAGAGCCACAAGGGCACTAGGTATCTACCACCCCACTACCACTATCAGATTAGAGCCATAATGGAGACTAGGTATCTACCACCCCACTACCACTATCAGATTAGAGCCATAATGGAGACTAAGTATCTACCACCGAACTACCACTATCAGATTAGAGCCATAAAGGCACTAGGCATTTACCACCCCACTACCACTATCAGATTAGAGCCATATTGGAGACTAGGTATCTACCACCCCACTACCACTATCAGATTAGAGCCATAAAGGCACTAGGCATCTACCACCCCACTACCACTATCAGATTAGAGCCATAAGGGCACTAGGCATCTACCATCCCACAACTACTACCAGATTAGAGCCATAAGGGAGACTAGGTATCTAACACCCCACTACCACTATCAGATTAGAACCATAAGGGCACTAGGCATCTACCACCCCACTACCACTATCAGATTAGAGCCATAATGGAGACTAGGTATCTACCACCCCACTACCACTACCAGATTAGAGCCATAATGGAGACTAGGTATCTACCACCCCACTACCACTACCAGATTAGAGCCATAATGGAGACTAGGTATCTACCACCCCACTACCACTATCAGATTAGAGCCATAATGGAGACTAGGTATCTACCACCTCACTACCACTTTTAGATTAGAGCCATAATGGAGACTAGGTATATTCCACTACCTCTATCAGATTAGAGCCATAAGGGAGACTAGGTATCTACCACCCCACTACTACTACCAGATTAGAGCCATACGGGTACTAGACATCTACCACCCCACTACTACTACCAGATTAGAGCCAAAACGGAGACTAGACATCTACCACCCCACTACTACTACCAGATTAGAGCCATAAGGGAGACTAATAATTTACCACCCCACTACCTCTATCAGATAAGAGCCATAATGGAGACAAGGTATCTACCACCCCACTACCACTATCAGATTAGAGCCCTAAGGGCACATTGCATCTACCACCCCACTACCTCTATCAGATTAGAGCCATAATGGAGACTAGGTATCTCCCACCCCACTACCTCTATCAGATTAGAGCCATAATGGAGAATAGGTATCTACCACCCCACTACCACTATCAGATTAGAGCCATAAGGGCACTAGACATTTACCACCCCACTACCACTACCAGATTAGAGCCATAATGGAGACTAGGTATCTACCACCCCACTACCACTATCAGATTAGAGCCATAAGGGAGACTAGGCATCTACCACCCCACTACTACTACCAGATTAGAGCCATAATGGAGACTAGGTATCTACCACCCCACTACTACTACCAGATTAGAGCCATAAGGGAGACTTGGTATCTACCACCCCACTACCACTACCAGATTAGAGCCATAATGGAGACTAGGTATCTACCACCCCACTATTACTACCAGATTAGAGCCATAAGGGAGCCTAATCATTTACCACCCCACTACCTCTATCAGAAATGAGCCATAATGGAGACTAGGTATCTACCACCCCACTACCACTATCAGATTAGAGCCATAATGGAGACTAGGTATCTACCACCCCACTACCACTATGTGATTAGAGCCATAATGGAGACTAGGTATCTACCACCCCACTACCACTATCAGATTAGAGCCATAATGGAGACTAGAAATCTACCACCCCACTACTACTATCAGATTCGAGCCATAATGGAGACTAGACATCTACCACCCCACTACCACTATCAGATTAGAGCCATAATGGAGACTAGGTATCTACCACCCCACTACCACTATCAGATTAGAGCCATAAAGGCACTAGGCATCTACCACCCCACTACCACTATCAGATTAGAGCCATAAGGGCACTAGGCATCTACCACCCCACTACTACTACCAGATTAGAGCCATAAGGGAGACTAGGTATCTACCACCCCACTACCACTATCAGATTAGAGCCATAAGGGCACTAGGCATCTACCACCCCACTACCACTATCAGATTAGAGCCAAAATGGAGACTAGGTATCTACCACCCCACTACCACTATCAGATTAGAGCCATAAAGGCACTAGGCATCTACCACCCCACTACCACTATCAGATTAGAGCCATAAGGGCACTAGGCATCTACCACCCCACTACGACTATCAGATTAGACCCATAAGGACACTAGGTATCTACCACCCCACTACCTCTATCAGATTAGAGCCATAATGGAGACTAGGTATCTCCCACCCCACTACCACTATCAGATTAGATCCATAATGGAGACTAGGTATCTACCACCCCACTACCACTATCAGATTAGAGCCATAATTGAGACTAGGTATCTACCACCCCACTACCACTATGTGATTAGAGCCATAATGGAGACTAGGTATCCACCACCCCACTACCACTATCAGATTAGAGCCATAATGGAGACTAGACATCTACCACCCCACTACCACTATCAGATTAGAGCCATAATGGAGACTAGGTATCTACCACCCCACTACCACTATCAGATTAGAGCCATAAAGGCACTAGGCATCTACCACCCCACTACCACTATCAGATTAGAGCCATAAGGGCACTAGGCATCTACCGCCCCACTACTACTATCAGATTAGAGCCATAAGGGAGACTAGGTATCTACCACCCCACTACCACTATCAGATTAGAGCCATAACGGAGACTAGAAATCTACCACCCCACTACCACTATCAGATTCGAGCCATAATGGAGACTAGACATCTACCACCCCACTACCACTATCAGATTAGAGCCATAATGGAGACTAGGTATCTACCACCCCACTACCACTATCAGATTAGAGCCATAAAGGCACTAGGCATCTACCACCCCACTACCACTATCAGATTAGAGCCATAAGGGCACTAGGCATCTACCGCCCCACTACTACTATCAGATTAGAGCCATAAGGGAGACTAGGTATCTACCACCCCACTACCACTATCAGATTAGAGCCATAAAGGCACTAGGCATCTACCACCCCACTACCACTATCAGATTAGAGCCATAAGGGCACTAGGCATCTACCGCCCCACTACTACTATCAGATTAGAGCCATAAGGGAGACTAGGTATCTACCACCCCACTACCACTATCAGATTAGAGCCATAAGGGCACTAGGTATCTACCACCCCACTACCACTATCAGATTAGAGCCATAATGGAGACTAGGTATCTACCACCCCACTACCACTATCAGATTAGAGCCATAATGGAGACTAAGTATCTACCACCGAACTACCACTATCAGATTAGAGCCATAAAGGCACTAGGCATTTACCACCCCACTACCACTATCAGATTAGAGCCATATTGGAGACTAGGTATCTACCACCCCACTACCACTATCAGATTAGAGCCATAAAGGCACTAGGCATCTACCACCCCACTACCACTATCAGATTAGAGCCATAAGGGCACTAGGCATCTACCATCCCACAACTACTACCAGATTAGAGCCATAAGGGAGACTAGGTATCTAACACCCCACTACCACTATCAGATTAGAACCATAAGGGCACTAGGCATCTACCACCCCACTACCACTATCAGATTAGAGCCATAATGGAGACTAGGTATCTACCACCCCACTACCACTACCAGATTAGAGCCATAATGGAGACTAGGTATCTACCACCCCACTACCACTACCAGATTAGAGCCATAATGGAGACTAGGTATCTACCACCCCACTACCACTATCAGATTAGAGCCATAATGGAGACTAGGTATCTACCACCTCACTACCACTTTTAGATTAGAGCCATAATGGAGACTAGGTATATTCCACTACCTCTATCAGATTAGAGCCATAAGGGAGACTAGGTATCTACCACCCCACTACTACTACCAGATTAGAGCCATAAGGGTACTAGACATCTACCACCCCACTACTACTACCAGATTAGAGCCAAAACGGAGACTAGACATCTACCACCCCACTACTACTACCAGATTAGAGCCATAAGGGAGACTAATAATTTACCACCCCACTACCTCTATCAGATAAGAGCCATAATGGAGACAAGGCATCTACCGCCCCACTACTACTATCAGATTATAGCCATAAGGGAGACTAGGTATCTACCACCCCACTACCACTATCAGATTAGAGCCATAACGGAGACTAGAAATCTACCACCCCACTACCACTATCAGATTCGAGCCATAATGGAGACTAGACATCTACCACCCCACTACCACTATCAGATTAGAGCCATAATGGAGACTAGGTATCTACCACCCCACTACCACTATCAGATTAGAGCCATAAAGGCACTAGGCATCTACCACCCCACTACCACTATCAGATTAGAGCCATAAGGGCACTAGGCATCTACCTCCCCACTACTACTATCAGATTAGAGCCATAAGGGAGACTAGGTATCTACCACCCCACTACCACTATCAGATTAGAGCCATAAAGGCACTAGGCATCTACCACCCCACTACCACTATCAGATTAGAGCCATAAGGGCACTAGGCATCTACCGCCCCACTACTACTATCAGATTAGAGCCATAAGGGAGACTAGGTATCTACCACCCCACTACCACTATCAGATTAGAGCCACAAGGGCACTAGGTATCTACCACCCCACTACCACTATCAGATTAGAGCCATAATGGAGACTAGGTATCTACCACCCCACTACCACTATCAGATTAGAGCCATAATGGAGACTAAGTATCTACCACCGAACTACCACTATCAGATTAGAGCCATAAAGGCACTAGGCATTTACCACCCCACTACCACTATCAGATTAGAGCCATATTGGAGACTAGGTATCTACCACCCCACTACCACTATCAGATTAGAGCCATAAAGGCACTAGGCATCTACCACCCCACTACCACTATCAGATTAGAGCCATAAGGGCACTAGGCATCTACCATCCCACAACTACTACCAGATTAGAGCCATAAGGGAGACTAGGTATCTAACACCCCACTACCACTATCAGATTAGAACCATAAGGGCACTAGGCATCTACCACCCCACTACCACTATCAGATTAGAGCCATAATGGAGACTAGGTATCTACCACCCCACTACCACTACCAGATTAGAGCCATAATGGAGACTAGGTATCTACCACCCCACTACCACTACCAGATTAGAGCCATAATGGAGACTAGGTATCTACCACCCCACTACCACTATCAGATTAGAGCCATAATGGAGACTAGGTATCTACCACCTCACTACCACTTTTAGATTAGAGCCATAATGGAGACTAGGTATATTCCACTACCTCTATCAGATTAGAGCCATAAGGGAGACTAGGTATCTACCACCCCATTACCACTATCAGATTAGAGCCATAAGGGCACTAGACATCTACCACCCCACTACCACTACCAGATTAGAGCCATAATGGAGACTAGGTATCTACCACCCCACTACCACTATCAGATTAGAGCCATAAGGGAGACTAGGCATCTACCACCCCACTACTACTACCAGATTAGCGCCATAATGGAGACTAGGTATCTACCACCCCACTACTACTACCAGATTAGAGCCATAAGGGAGACTTGGTATCTACCACCCCACTACCACTACCAGATTAGAGCCATAATGGAGACTAGGTATCTACCACCCCACTACTACTACCAGATTAGAGCCATAAGGGAGCCTAATCATTTACCACCCCACTACCTCTATCAGAAATGAGCCATAATGGAGACTAGGTATCTACCACCCCACTATCACTATCAGATTAGAGCCATAAGGGTACTAGACATCTACCACCCCACTACTACTACCAGATTAGAGCCAAAACGGAGACTAGAAATCTACCACCCCACTAACTCTATCAGATAAGAGCCATAATGGAGACTAGGTATCTCCCACCCCACTACCTCTATCAGATTAGAGCCATAATGGAGAATAGGTATCTCCCACGCCACTACCTCTATCAGATTAGAGCCATAATGGAGACTAGGTATCTACCACCCCACTACCACTATCAGATTAGAGCCCTAAGGGCACATTGCATCTACCACCCCACTACCTCTATCAGATTAGAGCCATAATGGAGACTAGGTATCTACCACCCCACTAACACTATCAGATTAGAGCCACAAGGGAGACTAGGCATCTACCACCCCACTTCCACTATCAGATTAGAGCCATAATGGAGACTAGATATCTACCACCCCACTACCACTATCAGATTAGAGCCATAAGGGCTCTAGGCATCTACAACCCCACTACCACTATCAGATTAGAGCCATAATGGAGACTAGGTATCTACAACCCCACTACCACTATCAGATTAGAACCATAATGGAGACAAGGTATCTACCACCCCACTACCACTATCAGATTAGAGCCATAATGGAGACTAGGTATCTATCACCCCACTACCACTATCATATTAAAGCCATAAGGGCACTAGGCATCTACCACCCCACTACCACTATCAGATTAGAGCCATAAGGGCACTAGACATCTACCACCCCACGACCACTATCAGATTAGAGCCATAATGGAGACTAGGTATCTACCACCCCACTACCTCTATCAGATTAGAGCCATAATGGAGACTAGGTATCTCCCACCCCACTACCACTATCAGATTAGAGCCATAATGGAGACTAGGTATCTACCACCCCACTACCACTATGAGATTAGAGCCATAATGGAGACTAGGTATCTACCACCCCACTACCACTATGAGATTAGAGCCATAATGGAGACTAGGTATCTACCACCCCACTATCACTATCAGATTAGAGCCATAAGGGTACTAGACATCTACCACCCCACTACTACTACCAGATTAGAGCCAAAACGGAGACTAGACATCTACCACCCCACTACTACTACCAGATTAGAGCCATAAGGGAGACTAATCATTTACCACCTCACTACCTCTATCAGATAAGAGCCATAATGGAGACAAGGTATCTACCACCCCACTACCACTATCAGATTAGAGCCCTAAGGGCACATTGCATCTACCACCCCACTACCTCTATCAGATTAGAGCCATAATGGAGAATAGGTATCTCCCACCCCACTACCTCTATCAGATTAGAGCCATAATGGAGACTAGGTATCTACCACCCCACTACCACTATCAGATTAGAGCCATAAGGGAGACTTGGTATCTACCACCCCACTACCACTATCAAATTAGAGCCATAAGGGCACTAGACATCTACCACCCCACTAACACTACCAGATTAGAGCCATAATGGAGACTAGGTATCTACCACCCCACTACCACTATCAGATTAGAGCCATAAGGGAGACTAGGTATCTACCACCCCATTACCACTATCAGATTAGAGCCATAAGGGCACTAGACATCTACCACCCCACTACCACTACCAGATTAGAGCCATAATGGAGACTAGGTATCTACCACCCCACTACCACTTTTAGATTAGAGCCATAAGGGAGACTAGGCATCTACCACCCCACTACTACTACCAGATTAGCGCCATAATGGAGACTAGGTATCTACCACCCCACTACTACTACCAGATTAGAGCCATAAGGGAGACTTGGTATCTACCACCCCACTACCACTACCAGATTAGAGCCATAATGGAGACTAGGTATCTACCACCCCACTACTACTACCAGATTAGAGCCATAAGGGAGCCTAATCATTTACCACCCCACTACCTCTATCAGAAATGAGCCATAATGGAGACTAGGTATCTACCACCCCACTATCACTATCAGATTAGAGCCATAAGGGTACTAGACATCTACCACCCCACTACTACTACCAGATTAGAGCCAAAACGGAGACTAGAAATCTACCACCCCACTAACTCTATCAGATAAGAGCCATAATGGAGACTAGGTATCTCCCACCCCACTACCTCTATCAGATTAGAGCCATAATGGAGAATAGGTATCTCCCACGCCACTACCTCTATCAGATTAGAGCCATAATGGAGACTAGGTATCTACCACCCCACTACCACTATCAGATTAGAGCCCTAAGGGCACATTGCATCTACCACCCCACTACCTCTATCAGATTAGAGCCATAATGGAGACTAGGTATCTACCACCCCACTAACACTATCAGATTAGAGCCACAAGGGAGACTAGGCATCTACCACCCCACTTCCACTATCAGATTAGAGCCATAATGGAGACTAGATATCTACCACCCCACTACCACTATCAGATTAGAGCCATAAGGGCTCTAGGCATCTACAACCCCACTACCACTATCAGATTAGAGCCATAATGGAGACTAGGTATCTACAACCCCACTACCACTATCAGATTAGAACCATAATGGAGACAAGGTATCTACCACCCCACTACCACTATCAGATTAGAGCCATAATGGAGACTAGGTATCTATCACCCCACTACCACTATCATATTAAAGCCATAAGGGCACTAGGCATCTACCACCCCACTACCACTATCAGATTAGAGCCATAAGGGCACTAGACATCTACCACCCCACGACCACTATCAGATTAGAGCCATAATGGAGACTAGGTATCTACCACCCCACTACCTCTATCAGATTAGAGCCATAATGGAGACTAGGTATCTCCCACCCCACTACCACTATCAGATTAGAGCCATAATGGAGACTAGGTATCTACCACCCCACTACCACTATGAGATTAGAGCCATAATGGAGACTAGGTATCTACCACCCCACTACCACTATGAGATTAGAGCCATAATGGAGACTAGGTATCTACCACCCCACTACCACTATCAGATTAGAGCCATAAAGGCACTAGGCATCTACCACCCCACTACCACTATCAGATTAGAGCCATAATGGAGACTAGATATCTACCACCCCACTACCGCTATCATATTAGAGCCATAAAGGCACTAGGCATCCACCACCCCACTACCACTATCAGATTAGAGCCATAAGGGCACTAGGCATCTACCACCCCACTACTACTACCAGATTAGAGCCATAAGGGAGACTAGGTATCTACCACCCCAATACCACTATCAGATTAGAGCCATAAGGGCACTAGGCATCTACCACCCCACTACCTCTATCAGATTAGAGCCATAATGGAGACTAGGCATCTACCACCCCACATCCTCTATCAGATTAGAGCCATAATGGAGACTAGGTATCTACCACCCCACTACCATTACCAGATTAGAGCCATAATGGAGACTAGGTATCTACCACCCCACTACCACTATCAGATTAGAGCCATAATGGAGACTAGGTATCTACCACCCCACTACCAGTATCAGATTAGAGCCATAATGGAGACTAGGTATAAAACACCCCACTACCACTATCAGATTAGAGCCATAATGGAGGAAAGGTTTCTGCCACCCCTCTACCACTACCAGATTAGAGCCATAATGGAGACTAGGTATAAAACACCCCACTACCACTATCAGATTAGAGCCATAATGGAGTAAAGGTTTCTGCCACCCCTCTACCACTACCAGATTAGAGCCATAATGGAGACTAGGTATCTACCACCCCACTACCACTATCAGATTAGAGCCATAATGGAGACTAGGTATCTACCACCCCACTACCACTATCAGATTAGAGCCATAATGGAGACTAGGTATCTACCACCCCACTACCACTACCAGATTAGAGCCATAAGGGCACTAGGTATCTACCACCCCACTACCACTATCAGATTAGTGCAATAAAGGCACTAGGTATCTACCACCCCACTACCACTATCAGATTAGAGCCATAATGGAGACTAGGTATCTCCCACCCCACTAACACTATCAGATTAGAGCCACAAGGGAGACTAGGCATCTACCACCCCACTTCCACTATCAGATTAGAGCCATAATGGAGACTAGATATCTACCACCCCACTACCACTATCAGATTAGAGCCATAAGGGCTCTAGGCATCTACAACCCCACTACCACTATCAGATTAGAGCCATAATGGAGACTAGGTATCTACAACCCCACTACCACTATCAGATTAGAACCATAATGGAGACTAGGTATCTATCACCCCACTACCACTATCATATTAAAGCCATAAGGGCACTAGGCATCTACCACCCCACTACCACTATCAGATTAGAGCCATAATGGAGACTAGACATCTACCACTATCAGATTAGAGCCATAAGGGCACTAGACATCTACCACCCCACGACCACTATCAGATTAGAGCCATAATGGAGACTAGGTATCTACCACCCCACTACCTCTATCAGATTAGAGCCATAATGGAGACTAGGTATCTCCCACCCCACTACCACTATCAGATTAGAGCCATAATGGAGACTAGGTATCTACCACCCCACTACCACTATGAGATTAGAGCCATAATGGAGACTAGGTATCTACCACCCCACTACCACTATGAGATTAGAGCCATAATGGAGACTAGGTATCTACCACCCCACTACCACTATCAGATTAGAGCCATAAAGGCACTAGGCATCTACCACCCCACTACCACTATCAGATTAGAGCCATAATGGAGACTAGATATCTACCACCCCACTACCGCTATCATATTAGAGCCATAAAGGCACTAGGCATCTACCACCCCACTACCACTATCAGATTAGAGCCATAAGGGCACTAGGCATCTACCACCCCACTACTACTACCAGATTAGAGCCATAAGGGAAACTAGGTATCTACCACCCCAATACCACTATCAGATTAGAGCCATAAGGGCACTAGGCATCTACCACCCCACTACCTCTATCAGATTAGAGCCATAATGGAGACTAGGCATCTACCACCCCACATCCTCTATCAGATTAGAGCCATAATGGAGACTAGGTATCTACCACACCACTACCATTACCAGATTAGAGCCATAATGGAGACTAGGTATCTACCACCCCACTACCACTATCAGATTAGAGCCATAATTGAGACTAGGTATCTACCACCCCACTACCAGTATCAGATTAGAGCCATAATGGAGACTAGGTATAAAACACCCCACTACCACTATCAGATTAGAGCCATAATGGAGTAAAGGTTTCTGCCACCCCTCTACCACTACCAGATTAGAGCCATAATGGAGACTAGGTATCTACCACCCCACTACCACTATCAGATTAGAGCCATAATGGAGACTAGGTATCTACCACCCCACTACCACTATCAGATTAGAGCCATAATGGAGACTAGGTATCTACCACCCCACTACCACTACCAGATTAGAGCCATAAGGGCACTAGGTATCTACCACCCCACTACCACTATCAGATTAGAGCAATAAAGGCACTAGGTATCTACCACCCCACTACTACTATCAGATTAGAGCCATAAGGGAGACTAGGTATCTACCACCCCACTACCACTATCAGATTAGAGCCATAAAGGCACTTGGCATCTACCACCCCACTACCACTATCAGATTAGAGCCATAAGGGCACTAGGCATCTACCGCCCCACTACTACTATCAGATTAGAGCCATAAGGGAGACTAGGTATCTACCACCCCACTACCACTATCAGATTAGAGCCATAAGGGCACTAGGTATCTACCACCCCACTACCACTATCAGATTAGAGCCATAATGGAGACTAGGTATCTACCACCCCACTACCACTATCAGATTAGAGCCATAATGGAGACTAAGTATCTACCACCGAACTACCACTATCAGATTAGAGCCATAAAGGCACTAGGCATTTACCACCCCACTACCACTATCAGATTAGAGCCATATTGGAGACTAGGTATCTACCACCCCACTACCACTATCAGATTAGAGCCATAAAGGCACTAGGCATCTACCACCCCACTACCACTATCAGATTAGAGCCATAAGGGCACTAGGCATCTACCATCCCACAACTACTACCAGATTAGAGCCATAAGGGAGACTAGGTATCTAACACCCCACTACCACTATCAGATTAGAACCATAAGGGCACTAGGCATCTACCACCCCACTACCACTATCAGATTAGAGCCATAATGGAGACTAGGTATCTACCACCCCACTACCACTACCAGATTAGAGCCATAATGGAGACTAGGTATCTACCACCCCACTACCACTACCAGATTAGAGCCATAATGGAGACTAGGTATCTACCACCCCACTACCACTATCAGATTAGAGCCATAATGGAGACTAGGTATCTACCACCTCACTACCACTTTTAGATTAGAGCCATAATGGAGACTAGGTATATTCCACTACCTCTATCAGATTAGAGCCATAAGGGAGACTAGGTATCTACCACCCCACTACTACTACCAGATTAGAGCCATAAGGGTACTAGACATCTACCACCCCACTACTACTACCAGATTAGAGCCAAAACGGAGACTAGACATCTACCACCCCACTACTACTACCAGATTAGAGCCATAAGGGAGACTAATAATTTACCACCCCACTACCTTTATCAGATAAGAGCCATAATGGAGACAAGGTATCTACCACCCCACTACCACTATCAGATTAGAGCCCTAAGGGCACATTGCATCTACCACCCCACTACCTCTATCAGATTAGAGCCATAATGGAGACTAGGTATCTCCCACCCCACTACCTCTATCAGATTAGAGCCATAATGGAGAATAGGTATCTCCCACCCCACTACCTCTATCAGATTAGAGCCATAATGGAGACTAGGTATCTACCACCCCACTACCACTATCAGATTAGAGCCATAAGGGAGACTTGGTATCTACCACCCCACTACCACTATCAGATTAGAGCCATAAGGGCACTAGACATCTACCACCCCACTACCACTACCAGATTAGAGCCATAATGGAGACTAGGTATCTACCACCCCACTACCACTATCAGATTAGAGCCATAAGGGAGACTAGGCATCTACCACCCCACTACTACTACCAGATTAGAGCCATAATGGAGACTAGGTATCTACCACCCCACTACTACTACCAGATTAGAGCCATAAGGGAGACTTGGTATCTACCACCCCACTACCACTACCAGATTAGAGCCATAATGGAGACTAGGTATCTACCACCCCACTATTACTACCAGATTAGAGCCATAAGGGAGCCTAATCATTTACCACCCCACTACCTCTATCAGAAATGAGCCATAATGGAGACTAGGTATCTACCACCCCACTATCACTATCAGATTAGAGCCATAAGGGTACTAGACATCTACCACCCCACTACCACTATCAGATTAGAGCCATAAGGGCACTAGGCATCTACCACCCCACAACTACTACCAGATTAGAGCCATAAGGGAGACTAGGTATCTAACACCCCACTACCACTATCAGATTAGAACCATAAGGGCACTAGGCATCTACCACCCCACTACCACTATCAGATTAGAGCCATAATTGAGACTAGGTATCTACAACCCAACTACCACTATCAGATTAGAGCCATAATGGAGACTAGGTATCTACCACCCCACTACCACTACCAGATTAGAGCCATAATGGAGACTAGGTATCTACCACCCCACTACCACTACCAGATTAGAGCCATAATGGAGACTAGGTATCTACCACCCCACTACCACTATCAGATTAGAGCCATAATGGAGACAAGGTATCTCCCACCCCACTACCACTATCAGATTAGAGCCATAATGGAGACTAGGTATCTACCACCTCACTACCACTTTTAGATTAGAGCCATAATGGAGACTAGGTATATTCCACTACCTCTATCAGATTAGAGCCATAAGGGAGACTAGGTATCTACCACCCCACTACTACTACCAGATTAGAGCCATAAGGGAGCCTAATCATTTACCACCCAACTACCTCTATCAGAAATGAGCCATAATGGAGACTAGGTATCTACCACCCCACTATCACTATCAGATTAGAGCCATAAGGGTACTAGACATCTACCACCCCACTACTACTACCAGATTAGAGCCAAAACGGAGACTAGACATCTACCACCCCACTACTACTACCAGATTAGAGCCATAAGGGAGACTAATCATTTACCACCTCACTACCACTATCATATTAGAGCCATAATGGAGAATAGGTATCTCCCACCCCACTACCTCTATCAGATTAGAGCCATAATGGAGACTAGGTATCTACCACCCCACTACCACTATCAGATTAGAGCCATAAGGGAGACTTGGTATCTACCACCCCACTACCACTATCAAATTAGAGCCATAAGGGCACTAGACATCTACCACCCCACTACCACTACCAGATTAGAGCCATAATGGAGACTAGGTATCTACCACCCCACTACCACTATCAGATTAGAGCCATAAGGGAGACTAGGTATCTACCACCCCATTACCACTATCAGATTAGAGCCATAAGGGCACTAGACATCTACCACCCCACTACCACTACCAGATTAGAGCCATAATGGAGACTAGGTATCTACCACCCCACTACCACTATCAGATTAGAGCCATAAGGGAGACTAGGCATCTACCACCCCACTACTACTACCAGATTAGCGCCATAATGGAGACTAGGTATCTACCACCCCACTACTACTACCAGATTAGAGCCATAAGGGAGACTTGGTATCTACCACCCCACTACCACTACCAGATTAGAGCCATAATGGAGACTAGGTATCTACCACCCCACTACTACTACCAGATTAGAGCCATAAGGGAGCCTAATCATTTACCACCCCACTACCTCTATCAGAAATGAGCCATAATGGAGACTAGGTATCTACCACCCCACTATCACTATCAGATTAGAGCCATAAGGGTACTAGACATCTACCACCCCACTACTACTACCAGATTAGAGCCAAAACGGAGACTAGAAATCTACCACCCCACTAACTCTATCAGATAAGAGCCATAATGGAGACTAGGTATCTCCCACCCCACTACCTCTATCAGATTAGAGCCATAATGGAGAATAGGTATCTCCCACGCCACTACCTCTATCAGATTAGAGCCATAATGGAGACTAGGTATCTACCACCCCACTACCACTATCAGATTAGAGCCCTAAGGGCACATTGCATCTACCACCCCACTACCTCTATCAGATTAGAGCCATAATGGAGACTAGGTATCTACCACCCCACTAACACTATCAGATTAGAGCCACAAGGGAGACTAGGCATCTACCACCCCACTTCCACTATCAGATTAGAGCCATAATGGAGACTAGATATCTACCACCCCACTACCACTATCAGATTAGAGCCATAAGGGCTCTAGGCATCTACAACCCCACTACCACTATCAGATTAGAGCCATAATGGAGACTAGGTATCTACAACCCCACTACCACTATCAGATTAGAACCATAATGGAGACAAGGTATCTACCACCCCACTACCACTATCAGATTAGAGCCATAATGGAGACTAGGTATCTATCACCCCACTACCACTATCATATTAAAGCCATAAGGGCACTAGGCATCTACCACCCCACTACCACTATCAGATTAGAGGCATAAGGGCACTAGACATCTACCACCCCACGACCACTATCAGATTAGAGCCATAATGGAGACTAGGTATCTACCACCCCACTACCTCTATCAGATTAGAGCCATAATGGAGACTAGGTATCTCCCACCCCACTACCACTATCAGATTAGAGCCATAATGGAGACTAGGTATCTACCACCCCACTACCACTATGAGATTAGAGCCATAATGGAGACTAGGTATCTACCACCCCACTACCACTATGAGATTAGAGCCATAATGGAGACTAGGTATCTACCACCCCACTACCACTATCAGATTAGAGCCATAAAGGCACTAGGCATCTACCACCCCACTACCACTATCAGATTAGAGCCATAATGGAGACTAGATATCTACCACCCCACTACCGCTATCATATTAGAGCCATAAAGGCACTAGGCATCTACCACCCCACTACCACTATCAGATTAGAGCCATAAGGGTACTAGGCATCTACCACCCCACTACTACTACCAGATTAGAGCCATAAGGGAGACTAGGTATCTACCACCCCAATACCACTATCAGATTAGAGCCATAAGGGCACTAGGCATCTACCACCCCACTACCTCTATCAGATTAGAGCCATAATGGAGACTAGGCATCTACCACCCCACATCCTCTATCAGATTAGAGCCATAATGGAGACTAGGTATCTACCACCCCACTACCATTACCAGATTAGAGCCATAATGGAGACTAGGTATCTACCACCCCACTACCACTATCAGATTAGAGCCATAATGGAGACTAGGTATCTACCACCCCACTACCAGTATCAGATTAGAGCCATAATGGAGACTAGGTATAAAACACCCCACTACCACTATCAGATTAGAGCCATAATGGAGTAAAGGTTTCTGCCACCCCTCTACCACTACCAGATTAGAGCCATAATGGAGACTAGGTATAAAACACCCCACTACCACTATCAGATTAGAGCCATAATGGAGTAAAGGTTTCTGCCACCCCTCTACCACTACCAGATTAGAGCCATAATGGAGACTAGGTATCTACCACCCCACTACCACTATCAGATTAGAGCCATAATGGAGACTAGGTATCTACCACCCCACTACCACTATCAGATTAGAGCCATAATGGAGACTAGGTATCTACCACCCCACTACCACTACCAGATTAGAGCCATAAGGGCACTAGGTATCTACCACCCCACTACCACTATCAGATTAGTGCAATAAAGGCACTAGGTATCTACCACCCCACTACCACTATCAGATTAGAGCCATAATGGAGACTAGGTATCTCCCACCCCACTAACACTATCAGATTAGAGCCACAAGGGAGACTAGGCATCTACCACCCCACTTCCACTATCAGATTAGAGCCATAATGGAGACTAGATATCTACCACCCCACTACCACTATCAGATTAGAGCCATAAGGGCTCTAGGCATCTACAACCCCACTACCACTATCAGATTAGAGCCATAATGGAGACTAGGTATCTACAACCCCACTACCACTATCAGATTAGAACCATAATGGAGACAAGGTATCTACCACCCCACTACCACTATCAGATTAGATCCATAATGGAGACTAGGTATCTATCACCCCACTACCACTATCATATTAAAGCCATAAGGGCACTAGGCATCTACCACCCCACTACCACTATCAGATTAGAGCCATAATGGAGACTAGACATCTACCACTATCAGATTAGAGCCATAAGGGCACTAGACATCTACCACCCCACGACCACTATCAGATTAGAGCCATAATGGAGACTAGGTATCTACCACCCCACTACCTCTATCAGATTAGAGCCATAATGGAGACTAGGTATCTCCCACCCCACTACCACTATCAGATTAGAGCCATAATGGAGACTAGGTATCTACCACCCCACTACCACTATGAGATTAGAGCCATAATGGAGACTAGGTATCTACCACCCCACTACCACTATGAGATTAGAGCCATAATGGAGACTAGGTATCTACCACCCCACTACCACTATCAGATTAGAGCCATAAAGGCACTAGGCATCTACCACCCCACTACCACTATCAGATTAGAGCCATAATGGAGACTAGATATCTACCACCCCACTACCGCTATCATATTAGAGCCATAAAGGCACTAGGCATCTACCACCCCACTACCACTATCAGATTAGAGCCATAAGGGCACTAGGCATCTACCACCCCACTACTACTACCAGATTAGAGCCATAAGGGAGACTAGGTATCTACCACCCCAATACCACTATCAGATTAGAGCCATAAGGGCACTAGACATCTACCACCCCACGACCACTATCAGATTAGAGCCATAATGGAGACTAGGTATCTACCACCCCACTACCTCTATCAGATTAGAGCCATAATGGAGACTAGGTATCTCCCACCCCACTACCACTATCAGATTAGAGCCATAATGGAGACTAGGTATCTACCACCCCACTACCACTATGAGATTAGAGCCATAATGGAGACTAGGTATCTACCACCCCACTACCACTATGAGATTAGAGCCATAATGGAGACTAGGTATCTACCACCCCACTACCACTATCAGATTAGAGCCATAAAGGCACTAGGCATCTACCACCCCACTACCACTATCAGATTAGAGCCATAATGGAGACTAGACATCTACCACTATCAGATTAGAGCCATAAGGGCACTAGACATCTACCACCCCACGACCACTATCAGATTAGAGCCATAATGGAGACTAGGTATCTACCACCCCACTACCTCTATCAGATTAGAGCCATAATGGAGACTAGGTATCTCCCACCCCACTACCACTATCAGATTAGAGCCATAATGGAGACTAGGTATCTACCACCCCACTACCACTATGAGATTACAGCCATAATGGAGACTAGGTATCTACCACCCCACTACCACTATGAGATTAGAGCCATAATGGAGACTAGGTATCTACCACCCCACTACCACTATCAGATTAGAGCCATAAAGGCACTAGGCATCTACCACCCCACTACCACTATCAGATTAGAGCCATAATGGAGACTAGATATCTACCACCCCACTACCGCTATCATATTAGAGCCATAAAGGCACTAGGCATCTACCACCCCACTACCACTATCAGATTAGAGCCATAAGGGCACTAGGCATCTACCACCCCACTACTACTACCAGATTAGAGCCATAAGGGAGACTAGGTATCTACCACCCCAATACCACTATCAGATTAGAGCCATAAGGGCACTAGGCATCTACCACCCCACTACCTCTATCAGATTAGAGCCATAATGGAGACTAGGCATCTACCACCCCACATCCTCTATCAGATTAGAGCCATAATGGAGACTAGGTATCTACCACACCACTACCATTACCAGATTAGAGCCATAATGGAGACTAGGTATCTACCACCCCACTACCACTATCAGATTAGAGCCATAATGGAGACTAGGTATCTACCACCCCACTACCAGTATCAGATTAGAGCCATAATGGAGACTAGGTATAAAACACCCCACTACCACTATCAGATTAGAGCCATAATGGAGTAAAGGTTTCTGCCACCCCTCTACCACTACCAGATTAGAGCCATAATGGAGACTAGGTATCTACCACCCCACTACCACTATCAGATTAGAGCCATAATGGAGACTAGGTATCTACCACCCCACTACCACTATCAGATTAGAGCCATAATGGAGACTAGGTATCTACCACCCCACTACCACTATCAGATTAGAGCCATAAGGGCACTAGGTATCTACCACCCCACTACCACTATCAGATTAGAGCAATAAAGGCACTAGGTATCTACCACCCCACTACCACTATCAGATTAGAGCCATAATGGAGACTAGGTATCTCCCACCCCACTACCTCTATCAGATTAGAGCCATAATGGAGACTAGGTATCTACCACCCCACTACCACTATCAGATTAGAGCCATAATGGAGACTAGGTATCTACCACTATCAGATTAGAGCCATAAGGGAGACAAGTCATTTACCACCCCACTACCACTATCAGATTAGAGCCATAATGGAGACTAGGTATCTACCACCCCACTACCTCTATCAGATTAGAGCCATAATGGAGACTAGGTATCTACCACTATCAGATTAGAGCCATAATGGAGACTAGGTATCTACCACCCCACTACCACTATCAGATTAGAGCCATAAGGGCACTAGACATCTACCACCCCACTACTACTACCAGATTAGAGCCAAAACGGAGACTAGACATCTACCACCCCACTACTACTACCAGATTAGAGCCATAAGGGAGACTAATCATTTACCACCCCACTACCTCTATCAGATAAGAGCCATAATGGAGACTAGGTACCTACCACCCCACTACCACTATCAGATTAGAGCCCTAAGGGCACATTGTATCTGCCACCCCACTACCTCTATCAGATTAGAGCCATAAGGGCACTAGACATCTACCACCCCACTACTACTACCAGATTAGAGCCAAAACGGAGACTAGACATCTACCACCCCACTACCACTATCAGATTAGAGCCATAATGGAGAATAGGTATCTATCACCCAACTACCACTATCATATTAGAGCCATAATGGAGACTAGGTATCTACCACCCCACTACCACTATCAGATTAGAGCCACAGGGGAGACTAGGCATCTACCACCCCACTTCCACTATCAGATTAGAGCCATAATGGAGACTAGATATCTACCACCCCACTACCACTATCAGATTAGAGCCATAAGGGCTCTAGGCATCTACAACCCCACTACCACTATCAGATTAGAGCCATAATGGAGACTAGGTATCTACAACCCCACTACCACTATCAGATTAGAACCATAATGGAGACTAGGTATCTACCACCCCACTACCACTATCAGATTAGAGCCATAAGGGCACTAGACATCTACCACCCCACTACTACTACCAGATTAGAGCCAAAACGGAGACTAGACATCTACCACCCCACTACTACTACCAGATTAGAGCCATAAGGGAGACTAATCATTTACCACCCCACTACCTCTATCAGATAAGAGCCATAATGGAGACTAGGTACCTACCACCCCACTACCACTATCAGATTAGAGCCCTAAGGGCACATTGTATCTACCACCCCACTACCTCTATCAGATTAGAGCCATAAGGGCACTAGACATCTACCACCCCACTACTACTACCAGATTAGAGCCAAAACGGAGACTAGACATCTACCACCCCACTACCACTATCAGATTAGAGCCATAATGGAGACTAGGTTTCTTCCACCCCACTACCTCTATCAGATTAGAGCCATAATGGAGACTAGGTATCTCCCACCCCACTACCTCTATCAGATTAGAGCCATAATAGAGAATAGGTATCTACAACCCCACTACCACTATCAGATTAGAACCATAATGGAGACAAGGTATCTACCACCCCACTACCACTATCAGATTAGAGCCATAATGGAGAATAGGTATCTATCACCCAACTACCACTATCATATTAGAGCCATAATGGAGACTAGGTATCTACCACCCCACTACCACTATCAGATTAGAGCCACAAGGGAGACTAGGCATCTACCACCCCACTTCCACTATCAGATTAGAGCCATAATGGAGACTAGATATCTACCACCCCACTACCACTATCAGATTAGAGCCATAAGGGCTCTAGGCATCTACAACCCCACTACCACTATCAGATTAGAGCCATAATGGAGACTAGGTATCTACAACCCCACTACCACTATCAGATTAGAACCATAATGGAGACAAGGTATCTACCACCCCACTACCACTATCAGATTAGAGCCATAATGGAGACTGGGTATCTATCACCCCACTACCACTATCATATTAAAGCCATAAGGGCACTAGGCATCTACCACCCCACTACCACTATCAGATTAGAGCCATAATGGAGACTAGACATCTACCACTATCAGATTAGAGCCATAAGGGCACTAGACATCTACCACCCCACGACCACTATCAGATTAGAGCCATAATGGAGACTAGGTATCTACCACCCCACTACCTCTATCAGATTAGAGCCATAATGGAGACTAGGTATCTCCCACCCCACTACCACTATCAGATTAGAGCCATAATGGAGACTAGGTATCTACCACCCCACTACCACTATGAGATTAGAGCCATAATGGAGACTAGGTATCTACCACCCCACTACCACTATGAGATTAGAGCCATAAAGGCACTAGGCATCTACCACCCCACTACCACTATCAGATTAGAGCCATAATGGAGACTAGATATCTACCACCCCACTACCGCTATCATATTAGAGCCATAAAGGCACTAGGCATCTATCACCCCACTACCACTTTCAGATTAGAGCCATAAGGGCACTAGGCATCTACCACCCCACTACTACTACCAGATTAGAGCCATAAGGGAGACTAGGTATCTACCACCCCAATACCACTATCAGATTAGAGCCATAAGGGCACTAGGCATCTACCACCCCACTACCTCTATCAGATTAGAGCCATAATGGAGACTAGGCATCTACCACCCCACATCCTCTATCAGATTAGAGCCATAATGGAGACTAGGTATCTATCACACCACTACCACTACCAGATTAGAGCCATAATGGAGACTAGGTATCTACCACCCCACTACCACTATCAGATTAGAGCCATAATGGAGACTAGGTATCTACCACCCCACTACCAGTATCAGATTAGAGCCATAATGGAGACTAGGTATAAAACACCCCACTACCACTATCAGATTAGAGCCATAATGGAGTAAAGGTTTCTGCCACCCCTCTACCACTACCAGATTAGAGCCATAATGGAGACTAGGTATCTACCACCCCATTACCACTATCAGATTAGAGCCATAATGGAGACTAGGTATCTACCACCCCACTACCACTATCAGATTAGAGCCATAATGGAGACTAGGTATCTACCACCCCACTACCACTACCAGATTAGAGCCATAAGGGCACTAGGTATCTACCACCCCACTACCACTATCATATTAGAGCAATAAAGGCACTAGGTATCTACCACCCCACTACCACTATCAGATTAGAGCCATAATGGAGACTAGGTATCTCCCACCCCACTACCTCTATCAGATTAGAGCCATAATGGAGACTAGGTATCTACCACCCCACTACCACTATCAGATTAGAGCCATAATGGAGACTAGGTATCTACCACTATCAGATTAGAGCCATAAGGGAGACAAGTCATTTACCACCCCACTACCACTATCAGATTAGAGCCATAATGGAGACTAGGTGTCTACCACCCCACTACCTCTATCAGATTAGAGCCATAATGGAGACTAGGTATCTACCACTATCAGATTAGAGCCATAATGGAGACTAGGTATCTACCACCCCACTACCACTATCAGATTAGAGCCATAAGGGCACTAGACATCTACCACCCCACTACTACTACCAGATTAGAGCCAAAACGGAGACTAGACATCTACCACCCCACTACTACTACCAGATTAGAGCCATAAGGGAGACTAATCATTTACCACCCCACTACCTCTATCAGATAAGAGCCATAATGGAGACTAGGTACCTACCACCCCACTACCACTATCAGATTAGAGCCCTAAGGGCACATTGTATCTACCACCCCACTACCTCTATCAGATTAGAGCCATAAGGGCACTAGACATCTACCACCCCACTACTACTACCAGATTAGAGCCAAAACGGAGACTAGACATCTACCACCCCACTACCACTATCAGATTAGAGCCATAATGGAGACTAGGTATCTTCCACCCCACTACCTCTATCAGATTAGAGCCATAATGGAGACTAGGTATCTCCCACCCCACTACCTCTATCAGATTAGAGCCATAATAGAGAATAGGTATCTACAACCCCACTACCACTATCAGATTAGAACCATAATGGAGACAAGGTATCTACCACCCCACTACCACTATCAGATTAGAGCCATAATGGAGAATAGGTATCTATCACCCCACTACCACTATCATATTAGAGCCATAATGGAGACTAGGTATCTACCACCCCACTACCACTATCAGATTAGAGCCACAAGGGAGACTAGGCATCTACCACCTCACTTCCACTATCAGATTAGAGCCATAATGGAGACTAGATATCTACCACCCCACTACAACTATCAGATTAGAGCCATAAGGGCTCTAGGCATCTACAACCCCACTACCACTATCAGATTAGAGCCATAATGGAGACTAGGTATCTACAACCCCACTACCACTATCAGATTAGAACCATAATGGAGACAAGGTATCTACCACCCCACTACCACTATCAGATTAGAGCCATAATGGAGACTGGGTATCTATCACCCCACTACCACTATCATATTAAAGCCATAAGGGCACTAGGCATCTACCACCCCACTACCACTATCAGATTAGAGCCATAATGGAGACTAGACATCTACCACTATCAGATTAGAGCCATAAGGGCACTAGACATCTACCACCCCACGACCACTATCAGATTAGAGCCATAATGGAGACTAGGTATCTACCACCCCACTACCTCTATCAGATTAGAGCCATAATGGAGACTAGGTATCTCCCACCCCACTACCACTATCAGATTAGAGCCATAATGGAGACTAGGTATCTACCACCCCACTACCACTATGAGATTAGAGCCATAATGGAGACTAGGTATCTACCACCCCACTACCACTATGAGAATAGAGCCATAATGGAGACTAGGTATCTACCACCCCACTACCACTATCAGATTAGAGCCATAAAGGCACTAGGCATCTACCACCCCACTACCACTATCAGATTAGAGCCACAAGGGAGACTAGGCATCTACCACCCCACTTCCACTATCAGATTAGAGCCATAATGGAGACTAGATATCTACCACCCCACTACCACTATCAGATTAGAGCCATAAGGGCTCTAGGCATCTACAACCCCACTACCACTATCAGATTAGAGCCATAATGGAGACTAGGTATCTACAACCCCACTACCACTATCAGATTAGAACCATAATGGAGACAAGGTATCTACCACCCCACTACCACTATCAGATTAGAGCCATAATGGAGACTGGGTATCTATCACCCCACTACCACTATCATATTAAAGCCATAAGGGCACTAGGCATCTACCACCCCACTACCACTATCAGATTAGAGCCATAATGGAGACTAGACATCTACCACTATCAGATTAGAGCCATAAGGGCACTAGACATCTACCACCCCACGACCACTATCAGATTAGAGCCATAATGGAGACTAGGTATCTACCACCCCACTACCTCTATCAGATTAGAGCCATAATGGAGACTAGGTATCTCCCACCCCACTACCACTATCAGATTAGAGCCATAATGGAGACTAGGTATCTACCACCCCACTACCACTATGAGATTAGAGCCATAATGGAGACTAGGTATCTACCACCCCACTACCACTATGAGATTAGAGCCATAATGGAGACTAGGTATCTACCACCCCACTACCACTATCAGATTAGAGCCATAAAGGCACTAGGCATCTACCACCCCACTACCACTATCAGATTAGAGCCATAATGGAGACTAGATATCTACCACCCCACTACTACTATCAGATTAGAGCCATAAGGGCACTAGGCATCTATCACCCCACTACCACTATCAGATTAGAGCCATAAGGGCACTAGGCATCTACCACCCCACTACTACTACCAGATTAGAGCCATAAGGGAGACTAGGTATCTACCACCCCAATACCACTATCAGATTAGAGCCATAAGGGCACTAGGCATCTACCACCCCACTACCTCTATCAGATTAGAGCCATAATGGAGACTAGGCATCTACCACCCCACATCCTCTATCAGATTAGAGCCATAATGGAGACTAGGTATCTATCACACCACTACCACTACCAGATTAGAGCCATAATGGAGACTAGGTATCTACCACCCCACTACCACTATCAGATTAGAGCCATAATGGAGACTAGGTATCTACCACCCCACTACCAGTATCAGATTAGAGCCATAATGGAGACTAGGTATAAAACACCCCACTACCACTATCAGATTAGAGCCATAATGGAGTAAAGGTTTCTGCCACCCCTCTACCACTACCAGATTAGAGCCATAATGGAGACTAGGTATCTACCACCCCACTACCACTATCAGATTAGAGCCATAATGGAGACTAGGTATCTACCACCCCACTACCACTATCAGATTAGAGCCATAATGGAGACTAGGTATCTACCACCCCACTACCACTACCAGATTAGAGCCATAAGGGCACTAGGCATCTACCACCCCACTACCACTATCAGATTAGAGCCATAATGGAGACTAGGTATCTACCACCCCACTACCACTACCAGATTAGAGCCATAAGGGCACTAGGTATCTACCACCCCACTACCACTATCAGATTAGAGCCATAATGGAGACTAGGTATCTCCCACCCCACTACCTCTATCAGATTAGAGCCATAATGGAGACTAGGTATCTACCACCCCACTACCACTATCAGATTAGAGCCATAATGGAGACTAGGTATCTACCACTATCAGATTAGAGCCATAAGGGAGACAAGTCATTTACCACCCCACTACCACTATCAGATTAGAGCCATAATGGAGACTAGGTATCTACCACCCCACTACCTCTATCAGATTAGAGCCATAATGGAGACTAGGTATCTACCACTATCAGATTAGAGCCATAATGGAGACTAGGTATCTACCACCCCACTACCACTATCAGATTAGAGCCATAAGGGCACTAGACATCTACCACCCCACTACTACTACCAGATTAGAGCCAAAACGGAGACTAGACATCTACCACCCCACTACTACTACCAGATTAGAGCCATAAGGGAGACTAGGCATTTACCACCCCACTACCACTATCAGATTAGAGCCATAATGGAGACTAGGTACCTACCACCCCACTACCACTATCAGATTAGAGCCCTAAGGGCACATTGTATCTACCACCCCACTACCTCTATCAGATTAGAGCCATAAGGGCACTAGACATCTACCACCCCACTACTACTACCAGATTAGAGCCAAAACGGAGACTAGACATCTACCACCCCACTACCACTATCAGATTAGAGCCATAATGGAGACTAGGTATCTTCCACCCCACTACCTCTATCAGATTAGAGCCATAATGGAGACTAGGTATCTACCACCCCACTACCACTATCAGATTAGAGCCATAATAGAGACTAGGTATCTACAACCCCACTACCACTATCAGATTAGAACCATAATGGAGACAAGGTATCTACCACCCCACTACCACTATCAGATTAGAGCCATAATGGAGAATAGGTATCTATCACCCCACTACCACTATCATATTAGAGCCATAATGGAGACTAGGTATCTACCACCCCACTACCACTATCAGATTAGAGCCACAAGGGAGACTAGGCATCTACCACCTCACTTCCACTATCAGATTAGAGCCATAATGGAGACTAGATATCTACCACCCCACTACCACTATCAGATTAGAGCCATAAGGGCTCTAGGCATCTACAACCCCACTACCACTATCAGATTAGAGCCATAATGGAGACTAGGTATCTACAACCCCACTACCACTATCAGATTAGAACCATAATGGAGACAAGGTATCTACCACCCCACTACCACTATCAGATTAGAGCCATAATGGAGACTGGGTATCTATCACCCCACTACCACTATCATATTAAAGCCATAAGGGCACTAGGCATCTACCACCCCACTACCACTATCAGATTAGAGCCATAATGGAGACTAGACATCTACCACTATCAGATTAGAGCCATAAGGGCACTAGACATCTACCACCCCACGACCACTATCAGATTAGAGCCATAATGGAGACTAGGTATCTACCACCCCACTACCTCTATCAGATTAGAGCCATAATGGAGACTAGGTATCTCCCACCCCACTACCACTATCAGATTAGAGCCATAATGGAGACTAGGTATCTACCACCCCACTACCACTATGAGATTAGAGCCATAATGGAGACTAGGTATCTACCACCCCACTACCACTATGAGATTAGAGCCATAATGGAGACTAGGTATCTACCACCCCACTACCACTATCAGATTAGAGCCATAAAGGCACTAGGCATCTACCACCCCACTACCACTATCAGATTAGAGCCATAATGGAGACTAGATATCTACCACCCCACTACCGCTATCATATTAGAGCCATAAAGGCACTAGGCATCTACCACCCCACTACCACTTTCAGATTAGAGCCATAAGGGAACTAGGCATCTACCACCCCACTACTACTACCAGATTAGAACCATAAGGGAGACTAGGTATCTACCACCCCAATACCACTATCAGATTAGAGCCATAAGGGGACTAGGCATCTACCACCCCACTACCTCTATCAGATTAGAGCCATAATGGAGACTAGGCATCTACCACCCCACATCCTCTATCAGATTAGAGCCATAATGGAGACTAGGTATCTATCACACCACTACCACTACCAGATTAGAGCCATAATGGAGACTAGGTATCTACCACCCCACTACCACTATCAGATTAGAGCCATAAAGGCACTAGGCATCTACCACCCCACTACCACTATCAGATTAGAGCCATGAGGGCACTAGGCATCTACCACCCCACTACTACTACCAGATTAGAGCCATAAGGGAGACTAGGTATCTACCACCCCAATACCACTATCAGATTAGAGCCATAAGGGCACTAGGCATCTGCCACCCCACTACCTCTATCAGATTAGAGCCATAATGGAGACTAGGCATCTACCACCCCACTTCCTCTATCAGATTAGAGCCATAATGGAGACTAGGTATCTACCACACCACTACCACTACCAGATTAGAGCCATAATGGAGACTAGTTATCTACCACCCCACTACCACTATCAGATTAGAGCCATAATGGAGACTAGGTATCTACCACCCCACTACCTCTATCAGATTAGAGCCATAATGGAGACTAGGTATCTACCACCCCACTACCAGTATCAGATTAGAGACATAATGGAGACTAGGTATAAAACACCCCACTACCACTATCAGATTAGAGCCATAATGGAGAAAAGGTTTCTGCCACTCCTCTACCACTACCAGATTAGAGCCATAATGGAGACTAGGTATCTACCACCCTTCTACCTCTATCAGATTAGAGCCATAATGGAGACTTGGTATCTACCACCCCACTACCACTATCAGATTAGAGCCATAATGGAGACTAGGTATCTACCACCCCACTACCACTATCAGATTAGAGCCATAATGGAGACTAGGTATCTACCACCCCACTACCACTATCAGATTAGAGCCATAATGGAGAGTAGGTATCTACCACCCCACTACGACTATCAAATTAGAGCAATAAAGGCACTAGGTATCTACCACCCCACTACCACTATCAGATTAGAGCCATAATGGAGACTAGGTATCTACCACCCCACTACCACTATCAGATTAGAGCCATAATGGAGACTAGGTATCTACCACCCAACTACCACTATCAGATTAGAGCCATAATGGCACTAGTTATCTACCACCCTGACCTGTATTATATTATATCTGGTCTGTATTATAATAGACCTGGTCTGTTTTATTATAGACCTGGCCTGTATTATAATAGACCTGGTCTGTATTATAATAGACCTGGTCTGTATTATAATAGACCTGACCTGTATTATAACAGACCTGGCCTGTATTATAATAGACCTGGCCTGTATTATATTAGACCTGGCCTGTATGATAATAGACCTGACCTGTAGACCTGACCTGTATTATATTATAACTGGCCTGTATTATAATAGACCTGGTCTGTATTATAATAGACCTGACCTGTATTATAATTGACCTGGTCTGTATTATAATAGACCTGGTCTGTATTATAATAGACCTGGCCTGTATTATAATAGACCTGGTCTGTATTATAATAGACCTGGTCTGTATTATAATAGACCTGACCTGTATCATAATAGACCTGGCCTGTATTTTAATAGACCTGGTCTTTATTATAATAGACCTGGTCTGTAGACCTGCCCTGTATTATATTATAAATGGTCTGTATAATAATAGACCTGGTCTGTTTTATAATAGACCTGACCTGTATTATAATAGACCTGGCTTGTATTATAATAGACCTGGCCTGTATTTTAATAGACCTGGTCTGTATTATAATAGACCTGGTTTGTAGACCTGACCTGTATTATATTATAACTGGTCTGTATTATAATAGACCTGGTCTGTATTAAAATAGACCTGACCTGTATTATAATAGACCTGACCTGTATTATAATAGACCTGGCCTGTATTATAATAGACCTGGCCTGTATTATATTAGACCTGGTCTGTATTATAATAGACCTGACCTGTAGACCTGACCTGTATTATATTATAACTGGTCTGTATTATAATAGACCTGGTCTGTATTATAATAGACCTGGCCTGTATTATAATAGACCTGGTCTGTAGACCTGACCTGTATTATATTATAACTGGTCTGTATTATAATAGACCTGGTCTGTATTATAATAGACCTGACCTGTATTATAATAGACCTGGTCTGTATTATAATAGACCTGGTCTGTATTATAATAGACCTGGTCTTTATTATAACAGACCTGGCCTGTATTATAATAGACCTGGCCTGTATTATAATAGACCTGGCCTGTATTATAATAGACCTGACCTGTATTATAATAGACCTGACCTGTAGACCTGACCTGTATTATATTATAACTGGTCTGTATTATAATAGACCTGGTGTGTATTATAATAGACCTGGCCTGTATTATAATAGACCTGGTCTGTTTTATAATAGACCTGGTCTGTATTATAATAGACCTGGCCTGTATTATAATAGATCTGGCCTGTATTTTAATAGACCTGGTCTGTATTATAATAGACCTGGTCTGTAGACCTGACCTGTATTATATTATAACTGGTCTGTATTATAATAGACCTGGTCTGTATTATAATAGACCTGGCCTGTATTATAATAGACCTGGTCTGTATTATAATAGACCTGGTCTGTATTATAATAGACCTGGTCTGTATTATAATATACCTGGTCTTTATTATAATAGACCTGGTCTGTAGACCTGCCCTGTATTGTATTATAACTGGTCTGTATTATAATAGACCTGGTCTGTATTATAATAGACCTGGTCTGTATTAAAATAGACCTGACCTGTATTATAATAGACCTGACCTGTATTATAACAGACCTGGCCTGTATCATAATAGACCTGGCCTGTATTATAATAGACCTGGCCTGTATTATATTAGACCTGGCCTGTATGATAATAGACCTGACCTGTAGACCTGACCTGTATTATATTACATTTACATTTAAGACATTTAGCTGACGCTCTTATCCAGAGCGACTTACAAATTGGAAAGTTCATACATATTCATCCTGGTCCCCCCGTGGGGAATGAACCCACAACCCTGGCGTTGCAAGCGCCATGCTCTACCAACTGAGCCACACGGGACCATATTATAACTGGTCTGTATTATAATAGACCTGGTCTGTATTATAATAGATCTGGCCTGTATTATAATAGACCTGGTCTGTAGACCTGACCTGTATTATATTATAACTGGACTGTATTATAATAGACCTGGTCTGTATTATAATAGACCTGGCCTGTATTATATTAGACCTGGTCTGTATTATAATAGACCTGACCTGTAGACCTGACCTGTATTATATTATAACTGGTCTGTATTATAATAGACCTGGTCTGTATTATAATAGACCTGGCCTGTATTATAATAGACCTGGTCTGTAGACCTGACCTGTATTATATTATAACTGGTCTGTATTATAATAGACCTGGTCTGTATTATAATAGACCTGACCTGTATTATAATAGACCTGGTCTGTATTATAATAGACCTGGTCTGTATTATAATAGAACTGGTCTGTATTATAACAGACCTGGCCTGTATTATAATAGACCTGGCCTGTATTATAATAGACCTGGCCTGTATTATAATAGACCTGACCTGTATTATAATAGACCTGACCTGTAGACCTGACCTGTATTATATTATAACTGGTCTGTATTATAATAGACCTGGTGTGTATTATAATAGACCTGGCCTGTATTATAATAGACCTGGTCTGTTTTATAATAGACCTGGTCTGTATTATAATAGACCTGGCCTGTATTATAATAGATCTGGCCTGTATTTTAATAGACCTGGTCTGTATTATAATAGACCTGGTCTGTAGACCTGACCTGTATTATATTATAACTGGTCTGTATTATAATAGACCTGGTCTGTATTATAATAGACCTGGCCTGTATTATAATAGACCTGGTCTGTATTATAATAGACCTGGTCTGTATTATAATAGACCTGGTCTGTATTATAATATACCTGGTCTTTATTATAATAGACCTGGTCTGTAGACCTGCCCTGTATTGTATTATAACTGGTCTGTATTATAATAGACCTGGTCTGTATTATAATAGACCTGGTCTGTATTAAAATAGACCTGACCTGTATTATAATAGACCTGACCTGTATTATAACAGACCTGGCCTGTATCATAATAGACCTGGCCTGTATTATAATAGACCTGGCCTGTATTATATTAGACCTGGCCTGTATGATAATAGACCTGACATGTAGACCTGACCTGTATTATATTACATTTACATTTAAGACATTTAGCTGACGCTCTTATCCAGAGCGACTTACAAATTGGAAAGTTCATACATATTCATCCTGGTCCCCCCGTGGGGAATGAACCCACAACCCTGGCGTTGCAAGCGCCATGCTCTACCAACTGAGCCACACGGGACCATATTATAACTGGTCTGTATTATAATAGACCTGGTCTGTATTATAATAGATCTGGCCTGTATTATAATAGACCTGGTCTGTAGACCTGACCTGTATTATATTATAACTGGACTGTATTATAATAGACCTGGTCTGTATTATAATAGACCTGGCCTGTATTATAATAGACCTGGTCTGTAGACCTGACCTGTATTATATTATAACGGGTCTGTATTATAATAGACCTGGTCTGTATTATAATAGACCTGGCCTGTATTATAATAGACCTGGTCTGTATTATAATAGACCTGGTCTATATTATAATAGAACTGGTCTGTATTATAACAGACCTGGCCTGTATTATAATAGACCTGGCCTGTATTATTATAGACCTGGCCTGTATTATAATAGACCTGACCTGTAGACCTGACCTGTATTATATTATAACTGGTCTGTATTATAATAGACCTGGTGTGTATTATAATAGACCTGGCCTGTATTATAATAGACCTGGTCTGTTTTATAATAGACCTGACCTGTATTATAATAGACCTGGCCTGTATTATAATAGACCTGGCCTGTATTTTAATAGACCTGGTCTGTATTATAATAGAACTGGTCTGTAGACCTGACGTGTATTACATTATAACTGGTATGTATTATAATAAACCTGGTCTGTATTATAATAGACCTGGTCTGTATTATAATAGACCTGACCTGTATTATAACAGACCTGGCCTGTATTATAATAGACCTGGCCTGTATTATAATAGACCTGGTCTGTATTATAATAGACCTGACCTGTAGACCTGACCTGTATTATATTATAACTGGTCTGTATTATAATAGACCTGGTCTGTATTATAATACACCTGACCTTTATTATAATAGACCTGGCCTGTATTATAATAAATCTGGACTGTATTTTAATAGACCTGGTCTGTATTATAATAGACCTGGTCTGTAGACCTGACCTGTATTATTTTATAACTGGTATGTATTATAATAGACCTGGCCTGTATTATAATAGACCTGGTCTGTATTATAATAGACCTGGTCTGTATTTTAATAGACCTGGTCTGTATTATAATAGACCTGACCTGTATTATAACAGACCTGGCCTGTATTATAATAGACCTGGCCTGTATTATAACAGACCTGGCCTGTATTATAATAGACCTGACCTGTATTATAATCGACCTGGCCTATATTATAATAGACCTGGCCTGTATTATAATAGACCTGACCTGTAGACCTGACCTGTATTATGTTATAACTGGTCTGTATTATAATAAACCTGGTCTGTATTATAATAGACCTGGCCTGTATTATAATAGACCTGGCCTGTATTATAATAGACCTGGTCTGTATTATAATAGAACTGGTCTGTATTATAATAGACCTGACCTGTAGACCGAACCTGTATTATATTATAACTGGTCTGTATTATAATAGACCTGGTCTGTATTATAATACACCTGACCTGTATTATAATAGACCTGGCCTGTATTATAATAGATCTGGCCTGTATTTTAATAGACCTGGTCTGTATTATAATAGACCTGGTCTGTAGACCTGACCTGTATTCTATTATAACTGGTCTGTATTATAATAGACCTGTCCTGTATTATAATAGACCTGGTCTGTATTATAATAGACCTGGTCTGTATTCTAATAGACCTGGTCTGTATTATAATAGTTCTAACCTGTATTATAACAGACATGGCCTGTATTATAATAGACCTGGCCTGTATTATAACAGACCTGGCCTGTATTATAATAGACCTGACCTGTATTATAATCGACCTGGCCTATATTATAATAGACCTGGCCTGTATTATAATAGACCTGGCCTGTAGACCTGACCTGTATTATATTATAACTGGTCTGTATTATAATAGACCTGGTGTGTATTATAATAGACCTGGCCTGTATTATAATAGACCTGGTCTGTTTTATAATAGACCTGACCTGTATTATAATAGACCTGGCCTGTATTATAATAGACCTGGCCTGTATTTTAATAGACCTGGTCTGTATTATAATAGAACTGGTCTGTAGACCTGACGTGTATTACATTATAACTGGTCTTTATTATAATAGACCTGGTCTGTATTATAATAGACCTGGTCTGTATTATAATAGACCTGACCTGTATTATAACAGACCTGGCCTGTATTATAATAGACCTGGCCTGTATTATAATAGACCTGGTCTGTATTATAATAGACCTGACCTGTAGACCTGACCTGTATTATATTATAACTGGTCTGTATTATAATAAACCTGGTCTGTATTATAATACACCTGGCCTGTATTATAATAGACCTGGCCTGTATTATAATAGATCTGGCCTGTATTTTAATAGACCTGGCCTGTATTATAATAGACCTGGTCTGTAGACCTGACCTGTATTATATTATAACGGGTCTGTATTATAATAGACCTGGTCTGTATTATAATAGACCTGGCCTGTATTATAATAGACCTGGTCTGTATTATAATAGACCTGGTCTATATTATAATAGAACTGGTCTGTATTATAACAGACCTGGCCTGTATTATAATAGACCTGGCCTGTATTATAATAGACCTGGCCTGTATTATAATAGACCTGACCTGTAGACCTGACCTGTATTATATTATAACTGGTCTGTATTATAATAGACCTGGTGTGTATTATAATAGACCTGGCCTGTATTATAATAGACCTGGTCTGTTTTATAATAGACCTGACCTGTATTATAATAGACCTGGCCTGTATTATAATAGACCTGGCCTGTATTTTAATAGACCTGGTCTGTATTATAATAGAACTGGTCTGTAGACCTGACGTGTATTACATTATAACTGGTCTGTATTATAATAAACCTGGTCTGTATTATAATAGACCTGGTCTGTATTATAATAGACCTGACCTGTATTATAACAGACCTGGCCTGTATTATAATAGACCTGGCCTGTATTATAATAGACCTGGTCTGTATTATAATAGACCTGACCTGTAGACCTGACCTGTATTATATTATAACTGGTCTGTATTATAATAGACCTGGTCTGTATTATAATACACCTGACCTGTATTATAATAGACCTGGCCTGTATTATAATAAATCTGGCCTGTATTTTAATAGACCTGGTCTGTATTATAATAGACCTGGTCTGTAGACCTGACCTGTATTATTTTATAACTGGTATGTATTATAATAGACCTGGCCTGTATTATAATAGACCTGGTCTGTATTATAATAGACCTGGCCTGTATTATAATAGACCTGGTCTGTATTATAATAGACCTGGTCTGTATTATAACAGACCTGGCCTGTATTATAATAGACCTGGCCTGTATTATAACAGACCTGGCCTGTATTATAATAGACCTGACCTGTATTATAATCGACCTGGCCTATATTATAATAGACCTGGCCTGTATTATAATAGACCTGACCTGTAGACCTGACCTGTATTATGTTATAACTGGTCTGTATTATAATAAACCTGGTCTGTATTATAATAGAACTGGTCTGTATTATAATAGACCTGACCTGTAGACCGAACCTGTATTATATTATAACTGGTCTGTATTATAATAGACCTGGTCTGTATTATAATACACCTGACCTGTATTATAATAGACCTGGCCTGTATTATAATAGATCTGGCCTGTATTTTAATAGACCTGGTCTGTATTATAATAGACCTGGTCTGTAGACCTGACCTGTATTCTATTATAACTGGTCTGTATTATAATAGACCTGTCCTGTATTATAATAGACCTGGTCTGTATTATAATAGACCTGGTCTGTATTCTAATAGACCTGGTCTGTATTATAATAGTTCTAACCTGTATTATAACAGACCTGGCCTGTATTATAATAGACCTGGCCTGTATTATAACAGACCTGGCCTGTATTATAACAGACCTGGCCTGTATTATAATAGACCTGACCTGTATTATAATCGACCTGGCCTATATTATAATAGACCTGGCCTGTATTATAATAGACCTGGCCTGTAGACCTGACCTGTATTATATTATAACTGGTCTGTATTATAATAGACCTGGTGTGTATTATAATAGACCTGGCCTGTATTATAATAGACCTGGTCTGTTTTATAATAGACCTGACCTGTATTATAATAGACCTGGCCTGTATTATAATAGACCTGGCCTGTATTTTAATAGACCTGGTCTGTATTATAATAGAACTGGTCTGTAGACCTGACGTGTATTACATTATAACTGGTCTGTATTATAATAGACCTGGTCTGTATTATAATAGACCTGGTCTGTATTATAATAGACCTGACCTGTATTATAACAGACCTGGCCTGTATTATAATAGACCTGGCCTGTATTATAATAGACCTGGTCTGTATTATAATAGACCTGACCTGTAGACCTGACCTGTATTATATTATAACTGGTCTGTATTATAATAAACCTGGTCTGTATTATAATACACCTGGCCTGTATTATAATAGACCTGGCCTGTATTATAATAGATCTGGCCTGTATTTTAATAGACCTGGTCTGTATTATAATAGACCTGGTCTGTAGACCTGACCTGTATTATATTATAACTGGTATGTATTATAATAGACCTGGCCTGTATTATAATAGACCTGGTCTGTATTATAATAGACCTGGTCTGTATTTTAATAGACCTGGTCTGTATTATAATAGACCTGGCCTGTATTATAACAGACCTGGCCTGTATTATAATAGACCTGACCTGTATTATAATCGACCTGGCCTATATTATATTAGACCTGGCCTGTATTATAATAGACCTGACCTGTAGACCTGACCTGTATTATATTATAACTGGTCTGTATTATAATAGACCTGGTCTGTATTATAATAGACCTGGCCTGTATTATAATAGACCTGGTCTGTATTATAATAGACCTGGCCTGTATTATAATAGACCTGGCCTGTATTTTAATAGACCTGGTCTGTATTATAATAGACCTGGTCTGTAGACCTGACCTGTTTTATATTATAACTGGTCTGTATTATAATAGACCTGGCCTGTATTATAAAAGACCTGGTCTGTATTATAATAGACCTGGTCTGTATTATAATAGACCTGACCTGTATTATAACAGACCTGACCTGTATTATAATAGACCTGGCCTGTATTATAATAGACCCTTCCTGTATTTTAATAGACCTGGTCTGTATTATAATAGAACTGGTCTGTAGACCTGACCTGTATTACATTATAACTGGTCTGTATTATAATAGACCTGGTCTGTATTATAATAGACCTGGCCTGTATTATAATAGACCTGGTCTGTATTATAATAGACCTGGTCTGTATTATAATAGACCAGACCTGTATTATAACAGACCTGGCCTGTATTATAATAGACCTGGCCTGTATTATAATAGACCTGATCTGTATTATAATAGACCTGACCTGTAGACCTGACCTGTATTATATTATAACTGGTCTGTATTATAATAGGTCTGGTCTGTATTATAATACACCTGACCTGTATTATAATAGACCTGGCCTGTATTATAATAGATCTGGCCTGTATTTTAATAGACCTGGTCTGTATTATAATATACCTGGTCTGTAGACCTGACCTGTATTATATTATAACTGGTCTGTATTATAATAGACCTGGCCTGTATTATAACAGACCTGGTCTGTATTATAATAGACCTGACCTGTATTCTAACAGACCTGCCCTGTATTATAATAGACCTGGCCTGTATTATAACAAACCTGACCTGTATTATATTATAACTGGTCTGTATTATAATAGACCTGGTCTGTATTATAATAGACCTGGCCTGTATTATAATAGACCTGGTCTGTATTATAATACACCTGGCCTGTATTAAAATAGACCTGGCCTGTATTATAATAGACCTGACCTGTATTATAATATACGTGACCTGTAGACCTGACCTGTATTATATTATAACTGGTCTGCATTATAATAGACCTGGTGTGTATTATAATAGACCTGGCCTGTATTATAATATACCTGGTCTGTTTTATAATAGACCTGACCTGTATTATAATAGACCTGACCTGTATTATAATCGACCTGGCCTGTATTATAATAGACCTGACCTGTATTATAATAGACCTGGCCTGTAGACCTGACCTGTATTATATTATAACTGGTCTGTATTATAATAGACCTGGTCTGTATTATAATAGACCTGGTCTGTATTATAATAGACCTGGCCTGTATTATAATAGACCTGACCTGTATTATAATATACGTGACCTGTAGACCTGACCTGTATTATATTATAACTGGTCTGCATTATAATAGACCTGGTGTGTATTATAATAGACCTGGCCTGTATTATAATAGACCTGGTCTGTTTTATAATAGACCTGACCTGTATTATAATAGACCTGGCCTGTATTATAATAGACCTGGCCTGTATTTTAATAGACCTGGTCTGTATTATAATAGACCTGGTCTGTAGACCTGACCTGTATTATATTATAACTGGTCTGTATTATAATAGACCTGGCCTGTATTATAAAAGACCTGGTCTGTATTATAATAGACCTGGTCTGTATTATAATAGACCTGACCTGTATTATAACAGACATGACCTGTATTATAATAGACCTGGCCTGTATTATAATAGACCCTTCCTGTATTTTAATAGACCTGGTCTGTATTATAATAGACCTGACCTGTAGACCTGACCTGTATTATATTATAACTGGTCTGTATTATAATAGACCTGGTCTGTATTATAATACACCTGACCTGTATTATAATAGACCTGGCCTGTATTATAATAGATCTGGCCTGTATTTTAATAGACCTGGTCTGTATTATAATAGACCTGGTCTGTAGACCTGACCTGTATTATATTATAACTGGTCTGTATTATAATAGACCTGGCCTGTATTATAATAGACATGGTCTGTATTATAATAGACCTGGTCTGTATTATAATAGACCTGGCCTGTATTATAATAGACCTGGTCTGTATTATAATAGACCTGGCCTGTATTATAATAGATCTGGCCTGTATTTTAATAGACCTGGTCTGTATTATAATAGACCTGGTCTGTAGACCTGACCTGTATTATATTATAACTGGTCTGTATTATAATAGACCTGGCCTGTATTATAATAGACCTGGTCTGTATTATAATAGACCTGGTCTGTATTATAACAGACCTGGCCTGTATTATAATAGACCTGGCCTGTATTATAACAGACCTGGAATGTATTATAATAGACCATACCTGTATTATAATCGACCTGGCCTATATTATAATAGACCTGGCCTATATTATAATAGACCTGACCTGTAGACCTGACCTGTATTATATTATAACTGGTCTGTATTATATTATAACTGGTCTGTATTATAATAGACCTGGTCTGTATTATAATACACCTGGCCTGTATTATAATAGACCTGGTCTGTATTATAATAGACCTGACCTGTATTATAATAGACCTGGCCTGTATTATAACAGACCTGGCCTGTATTATAACAGACCTGGCCTGTATTATAATAGATCTGGCCTGTAGACCTGACCTGTATTATATTATAACTGGTCTGTATTATAATAGACCTGGTCTGTATTATAATAGACCTGGCCTGTATTATAATAGACCTGGTCTGTATTATAATACACCTGGCCTGTATTAAAATAGACCTGGCCTGTATTATAATAGACCTGACCTGTATTATAATATACGTGACCTGTAGACCTGACCTGTATTATATTATAACTGGTCTGCATTATAATAGACCTGGTGTGTATTATAATAGACCTGGCCTGTATTATAATAGACCTGGTCTGTTTTATAATAGACCTGACCTGTATTATAATAGACCTGGCCTGTATTATAATAGACCTGGCCTGTATTTTAATAGACCTGGTCTGTATTATAATAGACCTGGTCTGTAGACCTGACCTGTATTATATTATAACTGGTCTGTATTATAATAGACCTGGCCTGTATTATAAAAGACCTGGTCTGTATTATAATAGACCTGGTCTGTATTATAATAGACCTGACCTGTATTATAACAGACCTGACCTGTATTATAATAGACCTGGCCTGTATTATAATAGACCCTTCCTGTATTTTAATAGACCTGGTCTGTATTATAATAGAACTGGTCTGTAGACCTGACCTGTATTACATTATAACTGGTCTGTATTATAATAGACCTGGTCTGTATTATAATAGACCTGGCCTGTATTATAATAGACCTGGTCTGTATTATAATAGACCTGGTCTGTATTATAATAGACCAGACCTGTATTATAACAGACCTGGCCTGTATTATAATAGACCTGGCCTGTATTATAATAGACCTGGTCTGTATTATAATAGACCTGACCTGTAGACCTGACCTGTATTATATTATAACTGGTCTGTATTATAATAGGTCTGGTCTGTATTATAATACACCTGACCTGTATTATAATAGACCTGGCCTGTATTATAATAGATCTGGCCTGTATTTTAATAGACCTGGTCTGTATTATAATATACCTGGTCTGTAGACCTGACCTGTATTATATTATAACTGGTCTGTATTATAATAGACCTGGCCTGTATTATAACAGACCTGGTCTGTATTATAATAGACCTGACCTGTATTCTAACAGACCTGGCCTGTATTATAATAGACCTGGCCTGTATTATAACAAACCTGGCCTGTATTATAATAGACCTGACCTGTATTATAATCGACCTGGCCTGTATTATAATAGACCTGACCTGTATTATAATAGACCTGGCCTGTAGACCTGACCTGTATTATATTATAACTGGTCTGTATTATAATAGACCTGGTCTGTATTATAATACACCTGGCCTGTATTATAATAGACCTGGTCTGTATTATAATAGACCTGACCTGTATTATAATAGACCTGGCCTGTATTATAACAGACCTGGCCTGTATTATAACAGACCTGGCCTGTATTATAATAGATCTGGCCTGTAGACCTGACCTGTATTATATTATAACTGGTCTGTATTATAATAGACCTGGTCTGTATTATAATAGACCTGGCCTGTATTATAATAGACCTGGTCTGTATTATAATACACCTGGCCTGTATTAAAATAGACCTGGCCTGTATTATAATAGACCTGACCTGTATTATAATATACGTGACCTGTAGACCTGACCTGTATTATATTATAACTGGTCTGCATTATAATAGACCTGGTGTGTATTATAATAGACCTGGCCTGTATTATAATAGACCTGGTCTGTTTTATAATAGACCTGACCTGTATTATAATAGACCTGGCCTGTATTATAATAGACCTGGCCTGTATTTTAATAGACCTGGTCTGTATTATAATAGACCTGGTCTGTAGACCTGACCTGTATTATATTATAACTGGTCTGTATTATAATAGACATGGCCTGTATTATAAAAGACCTGGTCTGTATTATAATAGACCTGGTCTGTATTATAATAGACCTGACCTGTATTATAACAGACCTGACCTGTATTATAATAGACCTGGCCTGTATTATAATAGACCCTTCCTGTATTTTAATAGACCTGGTCTGTATTATAATAGAACTGGTCTGTAGACCTGACCTGTATTACATTATAACTGGTCTGTATTATAATAGACCTGGTCTGTATTATAATAGACCTGGCCTGTATTATAATAGACCTGGTCTGTATTATAATAGACCTGGTCTGTATTATAATAGACCAGACCTGTATTATAACAGACCTGGCCTGTATTATAATAGACCTGGCCTGTATTATAATAGACCTGGTCTGTATTATAATAGACCTGACCTGTAGACCTGACCTGTATTATATTATAACTCGTCTGTATTATAATAGGTCTGGTCTGTATTATAATACACCTGACCTGTATTATAATAGACCTGGCCTGTATTATAATAGATCCGGCCTGTATTTTAATAGACCTGGTCTGTATTATAATATACCTGGTCTGTAGACCTGACCTGTATTATATTATAACTGGTCTGTATTATAATAGACCTGGCCTGTATTATAACAGACCTGGTCTGTATTATAATAGACCTGACCTGTATTCTAACAGACCTGGCCTGTATTATAATAGACCTGGCCTGTATTATAACAAACCTGGCCTGTATTATAATAGACCTGACCTGTATTATAATCGACCTGGCCTGTATTATAATAGACCTGACCTGTATTATAATAGACCTGGCCTGTAGACCTGACCTGTATTATATTATAACTGGTCTGTATTATAATAGACCTGGTCTGTATTATAATAGACCTGGTCTGTATTATAATAGACCTGGTCTGTATTATAATAGACCTGGCCTGTATTATAATAGACCTGACCTGTATTATAATAGACCTGACCTGTAGACCTGACCTGTATTATATTATAACTGGTCTGTATTATAATAGACCTGGTGTGTATTATAATAGACCTGGCCTGTATTATAATAGACCTGGTCTGTTTTATAATAGACCTGACCTGTATTATAATAGACCTGGCCTGTATTATAATAGACCTGGCCTGTATTTTAATAGACCTGGACTGTATTATAATAGACCTGGTCTGTAGACCTGACCTGTATTATATTATAACTGGTCTGTATTATAATAGACCTGGTCTGTATTATAATAGACCTGGCCTGTATTATAATAGACCTGGTCTGTATTATAATAGACCTGGTCTGTATTATAATAGACCTGACCTGTATTATAACAGACCTGGCCTGTATTATAATAGACCTGGCCTGTATTATAATAGACCTGGTCTGTATTATAATAGACCTGACCTGTAGACCTGACCTGTATTATATTATAACTGGTCTGTATTATAATAGACCTGGTCTGTATTATAATACACCTGACCTGTATTATAATAGACCTGGCCTGTATTATAATAGATCTGGCCTGTATTTTAATAGACCTGGTCTGTATTATAATAGACCTGGTCTGTAGACCTGACCTGTATTATATTATAACTGGTCTGTATTATAATAGACCTGGCCTGTATTATAATAGACATGGTCTGTATTATAATAGACCTGGTCTGTATTATAATAGACCTGGCCTGTATTATAATAGACCTGGCCTGTATTATAATAGATCTGGCCTGTATTTTAATAGACCTGGTCTGTATTATAATAGACCTGGTCTGTAGACCTGACCTGTATTATATTATAACTGGTCTGTATTATAATAGACCTGGCCTGTATTATAATAGACCTGGTCTGTATTATAATAGACCTGGTTTGTATTATAACAGACCTGGCCTGTATTATAATAGACCTGGTCTGTATTATAACAGACCTGGAATGTATTATAATAGACCATACCTGTATTATAATCGACCTGGCCTATATTATAATAGACCTGGCCTATATTATAATAGACGTGACCTGTAGACCTGACCTGTATTATATTATACTGGTCTGTATTATATTATAACTGGTCTGTATTATAATAGACCTGGTCTGTATTATAATACACCTGGCCTGTATTATAATAGACCTGGTCTGTATTATAATAGACCTGACCTGTATTATAATAGACCTGGCCTGTATTATAACAGACCTGGCCTGTATTATAATAGACCTGGCCTGTATTATAACAGACCTGGCCTGTATTATAATAGATCTGGCCTGTATTTTAATAGACCTGGTCTGTATTATAATAGACCTGACCTGTATTATAACAGACCTGGCCTGTATTATAATAGACCTGGCCTGTATTATAACAGACCTGGCCTGTATTATAATAGATCTGGCCTGTATTTTAATAGACCTGGTCTGTATTATAATAGACCTGGTCTGTAGACCTGACCTGTATTATATTATAACTGGTCTGTATTATAATAGACCTGGCCTGTATTATAATAGACCTGGTCTGTATTATAAAAGACCTGGTCTGTATTATAATAGACCTGGCCTGTATTATAATAGACCTGACCTGTATTATAATCGACCTGGCCTGTATTATAATAGACCTGGCCTGTATTATAATAGACCTGGCCTGTAGACCTGACCTGTATTATATTATAACTGGTCTGTATTATAATAGACCTGGTCTGTATTATAATAGACCTGGTCTGTATTATAATAGACCTGGTCTGTATTATAATATACTTGGTCTGTATTATAATAGACCTGACCTGTATTATAATAGACCTGGCCTGTACTATAATAGATATGGCCTGTATTTTAATAGACCTGGTCTGTATTATAATAGACCTGGTCTGTAGACCTGACCTGTATTATATTATAACTGGTCTGTATTATAATAGACCTGGTCTGTATTATAATAGACCTGGCCTGTATTATAATAGACCTGGTCTGTATTATAATAGACCTGGCCTGTATTAAAATAGACCTGGCCTGTATTATAAAAGACCTGACCTGTATTATAATATACGTGACCTGTAGACCTGACCTGTATTATATTATAACTGGTCTGCATTATAATAGACCTGGTGTGTATTATAATAGACCTGGCCTGTATTATAATAGACCTGGTCTGTTTTATAATAGACCTGACCTGTATTATAATAGACCTGGCCTGTATTATAATAGACCTGGCCTGTATTTTAATAGACTGGGTCTGTATTATAATAGACCTGGTCTGTAGACCTGACCTGTATTATATTATAACTGGTCTGTATTATAATAGACCTGGTCTGTATTATAATAGACCTGGCCTGTATTATAAAAGACCTGGTCTGTATTATAATAGACCTGGTCTGTATTATAATAGACCTGACCTGTATTATAACAGACCTGACCTGTATTATAATAGACCTGGCCTGTATTATAATAGACCCTTCCTGTATTTTAATAGACCTGGTCTGTATTATAATAGAACTGGTCTGTAGACCTGACCTGTATTACATTATAACTGGTCTGTATTATAATAGACCTGGTCTGTATTATAATAGACCTGGCCTGTATTATAATAGACCTGGTCTGTATTATACTAGACCTGGTCTGTATTATAATAGACCTGACCTGTATTATAATAGACCTGGCCTGTAGACCTGACCTGTATTATATTATAACTGGTCTGTATTATAATAGACCTGGTCTGTATTATAATAGACCTGGTCTGTATTATAATAGACCTGGTCTGTATTATAATAGACCTGGCCTGTATTATAATAGACCTGACCTGTATTATAATAGACCTGACCTGTAGACCTGACCTGTATTATATTATAACTGGTCTGTATTATAATAGACCTGGTGTGTATTATAATAGACCTGGCCTGTATTATAATAGACCTGGTCTGTTTTATAATAGACCTGACCTGTATTATAATAGACCTGGCCTGTATTATAATAGACCTGGCCTGTATTTTAATAGACCTGGACTGTATTATAATAGACCTGGTCTGTAGACCTGACCTGTATTATATTATAACTGGTCTGTATTATAATAGACCTGGTCTGTATTATAATAGACCTGGCCTGTATTATAATAGACCTGGTCTGTATTATAATAGACCTGGTCTGTATTATAATAGACCTGACCTGTATTATAACAGACCTGGCCTGTATTATAATAGACCTGGCCTGTATTATAATAGACCTGGTCTGTATTATAATAGACCTGACCTGTAGACCTGACCTGTATTATATTATAACTGGTCTGTATTATAATAGACCTGGTCTGTATTATAATACACCTGACCTGTATTATAATAGACCTGGCCTGTATTATAATAGATCTGGCCTGTATTTTAATAGACCTGGTCTGTATTATAATAGACCTGGTCTGTAGACCTGACCTGTATTATATTATAACTGGTCTGTATTATAATAGACCTGGCCTGTATTATAATAGACATGGTCTGTATTATAATAGACCTGGTCTGTATTATAATAGACCTGGCCTGTATTATAATAGACCTGGCCTGTATTATAATAGATCTGGCCTGTATTTTAATAGACCTGGTCTGTATTATAATAGACCTGGTCTGTAGACCTGACCTGTATTATATTATAACTGGTCTGTATTATAATAGACCTGGCCTGTATTATAATAGACCTGGTCTGTATTATAATAGACCTGGTTTGTATTATAACAGACCTGGCCTGTATTATAATAGACCTGGTCTGTATTATAACAGACCTGGAATGTATTATAATAGACCATACCTGTATTATAATCGACCTGGCCTATATTATAATAGACCTGGCCTATATTATAATAGACGTGACCTGTAGACCTGACCTGTATTATATTATACTGGTCTGTATTATATTATAACTGGTCTGTATTATAATAGACCTGGTCTGTATTATAATACACCTGGCCTGTATTATAATAGACCTGGTCTGTATTATAATAGACCTGACCTGTATTATAATAGACCTGGCCTGTATTATAACAGACCTGGCCTGTATTATAATAGACCTGGCCTGTATTATAACAGACCTGGCCTGTATTATAATAGATCTGGCCTGTATTTTAATAGACCTGGTCTGTATTATAATAGACCTGACCTGTATTATAACAGACCTGGCCTGTATTATAATAGACCTGGCCTGTATTATAACAGACCTGGCCTGTATTATAATAGATCTGGCCTGTATTTTAATAGACCTGGTCTGTATTATAATAGACCTGGTCTGTAGACCTGACCTGTATTATATTATAACTGGTCTGTATTATAATAGACCTGGCCTGTATTATAATAGACCTGGTCTGTATTATAAAAGACCTGGTCTGTATTATAATAGACCTGGCCTGTATTATAATAGACCTGACCTGTATTATAATCGACCTGGCCTGTATTATAATAGACCTGGCCTGTATTATAATAGACCTGGCCTGTAGACCTGACCTGTATTATATTATAACTGGTCTGTATTATAATAGACCTGGTCTGTATTATAATAGACCTGGTCTGTATTATAATAGACCTGGTCTGTATTATAATATACTTGGTCTGTATTATAATAGACCTGACCTGTATTATAATAGACCTGGCCTGTACTATAATAGATATGGCCTGTATTTTAATAGACCTGGTCTGTATTATAATAGACCTGGTCTGTAGACCTGACCTGTATTATATTATAACTGGTCTGTATTATAATAGACCTGGTCTGTATTATAATAGACCTGGCCTGTATTATAATAGACCTGGTCTGTATTATAATAGACCTGGCCTGTATTAAAATAGACCTGGCCTGTATTATAAAAGACCTGACCTGTATTATAATATACGTGACCTGTAGACCTGACCTGTATTATATTATAACTGGTCTGCATTATAATAGACCTGGTGTGTATTATAATAGACCTGGCCTGTATTATAATAGACCTGGTCTGTTTTATAATAGACCTGACCTGTATTATAATAGACCTGGCCTGTATTATAATAGACCTGGCCTGTATTTTAATAGACTGGGTCTGTATTATAATAGACCTGGTCTGTAGACCTGACCTGTATTATATTATAACTGGTCTGTATTATAATAGACCTGGTCTGTATTATAATAGACCTGGCCTGTATTATAAAAGACCTGGTCTGTATTATAATAGACCTGGTCTGTATTATAATAGACCTGACCTGTATTATAACAGACCTGACCTGTATTATAATAGACCTGGCCTGTATTATAATAGACCCTTCCTGTATTTTAATAGACCTGGTCTGTATTATAATAGAACTGGTCTGTAGACCTGACCTGTATTACATTATAACTGGTCTGTATTATAATAGACCTGGTCTGTATTATAATAGACCTGGCCTGTATTATAATAGACCTGGTCTGTATTATACTAGACCTGGTCTGTATTATAATAGACCAGACCTGTATTATAACAGACCTGGCCTGTATTATAATAGACCTGGCCTGTATTATAATAGACCTGGTCTGTATTATAATAGACCTGACCTGTAGACCTGACCTGTATTATATTATAACTGGTCTGTATTATAATAGGTCTGGTCTGTATTATAATACACCTGACCTGTATTATAATAGACCTGACCTGTATTATAATAGACCTGGTCTGTATTATAATAGACCTGGCATGTATTATAACAGACCTGGCCTGTATTATAATAGATCTGGCCTGTATTTTAATAGACCTGGTCTGTATTATAATAGACCTGGTCTGTAGACCTGACCTGTATTATATTATAACTGGTCTGTATTATAATAGACCTGGCCTGTATTATAACAGACCTGGTCTGTTTTATAATAGACCTGACCTGTATTCTAACAGACCTGGCCTGTATTATAATAGACCTGGCCTGTATTATAACAGACCTGGCCTGTATTATAATAGACCTGACCTGTATTATAATCGACCTGGCCTGTATTATAATAGACCAGGCCTGTATTATAATAGACCTGGCCTGTAGACCTGACCTGTATTATATTATAACTGGTCTGTATTATAATAGACCTGGTCTGTATTATAATAGACCTGGTCTGTATTCTAATAGACCTGGTCTGTATTATAATAGACCTGACCTGTATTATAACAGACCTGGCCTGTATTATAACAGTGCCCTTATGGCTCTAATCTGGTAGTGGTAGTGGGGTTGTAGATGTCTAGTGCCCTTATGGCTCTGATCTGGTAGTAGTAGTGGGGTGGTAGATGTCTAGTGCCCTTATGGCTCTAATCTGATAGTGGTAGTGGGGTGGTAGATACCTAGTCTCCATTATGGCTCTAATCTGATAGAGGTAGTGGTAGATACCTAGTCTTCATTATGGCTCTAATCTGATAGTGGTAGTGGGGTGGTAGATACCTAGTCTCCATTATGCCTCTAATCTGATAGTGGTAGTGGTTTGGTAGATGTCTAGTGCCCTTATGGCTCTAATCTGGTAGTGGTAGTGGGGTGGTAGATGTCTAGTGCCCGTATGGCTCTAATCTGATAGTGGTAGTGGGGTGGTAGATACCTAGTCTCCATTATGGCTCTAATCTGATAGAGGTAGTGGGGTGGGAGATACCTAGTCTCCATTATGGCTCTAATCTGATAGTGGTAGTGGGGTGGTAGATGCCTAGTGCCCTTATGGCTCTAATCTGATAGTGGTAGTGGGGTGGTAGATACCTAGTCTCCCTTATGGCTCTAATTTGGTAGTAGTAGTGGGGTGGTAGATGCCTAGTAACCTTATGGCTCTAATCTGATAGTGGTAGTGGGGTGGTAGAAGTCTAGTGCCCTTATGGCTCTACTTTGATAGCGGTAGTGTGGTGGTAGATATCTAGTCTCCATTATGGCTCTAATCTGATAGTGGTAGTGGGGTGGTAGATACCTAATCTCCATTACGGCTCTAATCTGATAGTGGTAGTGGGGTGGTAGATGTCTAGTCTCCAATTATGGCTCTAATCTGATAGTGGTAGTGGGGTGGTAGATACCTAGTCTCCATTATGGCTCTAATCACATAGTGGTAGTGAGGTGGTAGATACCTAGTCTCCATTATGGCTCTAATCTGATAGTGGTAGTGGGGTGGTAGATGCCTAGTGCCCTTATGGCTCTAATCTGATAGTGGTAGTGTGGAGGTAGATGCCTAGTGCCCTTATGGCTCTAATCTGATAGTGGTAGTGGGGTGGTAGATACCTAGTCTCCATTATGGCTCTAATCTGGTAGTGGTAGAGGGGTGGTAGATACCTAGTCTCCATTATGGCTCTAATCTGATAGTAGTAGTGGGGTGGTAGATACCTAGTCTCCATTATGGCTCTAATCTGATAGTGGTAGTGGGGTGGAAGATACCTACTCTCCATTATGGCTCTAATCTGATAGAGGTAGTGGGGTGGTAGATACCTAGTCTCCATTATGGCTCTAATCTGATAGTGGTAGTGGGGTGGTAGATACCTAGTCTCCATTATGGCTCTAATTTGATAGTGGTAGTGGGGTGGTAGATACCTAGTCTCCATTATGGCTCTAATCTGGTAGTGGTATGGGGTGGAAGATACCTAGTCTCCTTTATGGCTCTAATTTGGTAGTAGTAGTGGGGTGGTAGATTTCTAGTCTCCATTATGGCTCTAATCTGATAGTGGTAGTGGGGTGGTAGCTACCTAGTCTCCATTATGGCTCTAATCACATAGTGGTAGTGGGGTGGTAGATACCTAGTCTCCATTATGGCTCTAATCTGATAGTGGTAGTGGGGTGGTAGATACCTAGTCTCCATTATGGATCTACTCTGATAGTGGTAGTGGGGTGGGAGATATCTAGTCTCCATTATCGCTCTAATCTGATAGAGGTAGTGGGGTTGTAGATACCTAGTCTCCATTATGGCTCTAATATGATAGTGGTAGTGGGGTGGAAGATGTCTAGTGCCCTTATGGCTCTAATCTGATAGTGGTAGATGTCTAGTCTCCATTATGGCTCTAATCTGATATTGGTAGTGGGGTGGTAGATGCCTAGTGCCCTTATGGCTCTAATCTGATAGAGGTAGTGGGGTGGTAGATGACTAGTGCCCTTATGGCTCTAATCTGATAGAGGTAGCGGGGTGGTAGATGCCTAGTGCCCTTATGGCTCTAATCTGATAGTGGTAGTGGGGTGGTAGATAACTAGTCTCCATTATGGCTCTTATCTGATAGAGGTAGCGGGGTGGTAGATGCCTAGTGCCCTTATGGCTCTAATCTGGTAGTAGTAGTGGGGTGGTAGATACCTAGTCTCCATTATGGCTCTAATCTGATAGAGGTAGTGGTAGATACCTAGTCTTCATTATGGCTCTAATCTGATAGTGGTAGTGGGGTGGTAGATACCTAGTCTCCATTATGGCTCTAATCTGATAGTGGTAGTGGTTTGGTAGATGTCTAGTGCCCTTATGGCTCTAATCTGGTAGTGGTAGTGGGGTGGTAGATGTCTAGTGCCCGTATGGCTCTAATCTGATAGTGGTAGTGGTTTGGTAGATGTCTAGTCCCCTTATGGCTCTAATCTGGTAGTGGTAGTGGGGTTGTAGATGTCTAGTGCCCTTATGGCTCTGATCTGCTAGTAGTAGTGGGGTGGTAGATGTCTAGTGCCCTTATGGCTCTAATCTGATAGTGGTAGTGGGGTGGTAGATACCTAGTCTCCATTATGGCTCTAATCTGATAGAGGTAGTGGTAGATACCTAGTCTTCATTATGGCTCTAATCTGATAGTGGTAGTGGGTTGGTAGATACCTAGTCTCCATTATGCCTCTAATCTGATAGTGGTAGTGGTTTGGTAGATGTCTAGTGCCCTTATGGCTCTAATCTGGTAGTGGTAGTGGGGTGGTAGATGTCTAGTGCCCGTATGGCTCTAATCTGATAGTGGTAGTGGGGTGGTAGATACCTAGTCTCCATTATGGCTCTAATCTGATAGAGGTAGTGGGGTGGGAGATACCTAGTCTCCATTATGGCTCTAATCTGATAGTGGTAGTGGGGTGGTAGATGCCTAGTGCCCTTATGGCTCTAATCTGATAGTGGTAGTGGGGTGGTAGATACCTAGTCTCCCTTATGGCTCTAATTTGGTAGTAGTAGTGGGGTGGTAGATGCCTAGTACCCTTATGGCTCTAATCTGATTGTGGTAGTGGGGTGGTAGAAGTCTAGTGCCCTTATGGCTCTACTTTGATAGCGGTAGTGTGGTGGTAGATATCTAGTCTCCATTATGGCTCTAATATGATAGTGGTAGTGGGGTGGTAGATGCCTAGTGCCTTTATGGCTCTAATCTGATAGTGGTAGTGGGGTGGTAGATACCTAATCTCCATTACGGCTCTAATCTGATAGTGGTAGTGGGGTGGTAGATGTCTAGTCTCCAATTATGGCTCTAATCTGATAGTGGTAGTGGGGTGGTAGATACCTAGTCTCCATCATGGCTCTAATCTGATAGTAGTAGTGGGGTGGTAGATACCTAGTCTCCATTATGGCTCTTATCTGATAGTGGTAGTGGGGTGGAAGATACCTACTCTCCATTATGGCTCTAATCTGATAGAGGTAGTGGGGTGGTAGATACCTAGTCTCCATTATGGCTCTAATCTGGTAGTGGTAGTGGGGTGGAAGATACCTAGTCTCCATTAAGGCTCTAATCTGATAGAGGTAGTGGGGTGGTAGATACCTAGTCTCCATTATGGCTCTAATCTGATAGTGGTAGTGGGGTGGTAGATACCTAGTCTCCATTATGGCTCTAATTTGGTAGTGGTAGTGGGGTGGTAGATACCTAGTCTCCATTATGGCTCTAATCTGGTAGTGGTAGTGGGGTGGAAGATACCTAGTCTCCATTATGGCTCTAATCTGATAGTGGTAGTGGGGTGGTAGATACCTAGTCTCCATTATGGCTCTAATCTGATAGTGGTAGTGGGGTGGTAGATGCTTAGTGCCCTTATGGCTCTAATCTGATAGTGGTAGTGGGGTGGTAGATACCTAGTCTCCATTATGGCTCTAATCTGATAGAGGTAGTGGGGTGGTAAATGACTAGTCTCCCTTATGGCTCTAATCTGATAGTGGTAGTGGGGTGGTAGATACCTAGTCTCCATTATGGCTCTAATCTGGTAGTGGTAGTGGGGTGGAAGATACCTAGTCTCCATTATGGCTCTAATCTGATAGTGGTAGTGGGGTGGTAGATACCTAGTCTCCATTATGGCTCTAATCTGATAGTGGTAGTGGGGTGGTAGATGCCTATTGCCCTTATGGCTCTAATCTGATAGTGGTAGTGGGTTGGTAGATACCTAGTCTCCATTATGGCTCTAATTTGGTAGTGGTAGAGGGGTGGTAGAAACCTAGTCTCCATTATGGCTCTAATCTGGTAGTGGTAGTGGGGTGGAATATACCTAGTCTCCATTATGGCTCTAATCTGATAGTGGTAGTGGGGTGGTAGATACCTAGTCTCCATTATGGCTCTAATCTGATAGTGGTAGTGGGGTGGTAGATACATAGTCTCCATTATGGCTATAATTTGGTAGTGGTAGTGGGGTGGTAGATACCTAGTCTCCATTATGGCTCTAATCTGATAGTGGTAGTGGGGTGGTAGATACCTAGTCTCCATTATGGCTCTAATCTGGTAGTGGTAGTGGGGTGGAAGATACCTAGTCTCCATTATGGCTCTAATCTGATAGAGGTAGTGGGGTGGTAGATACCTAGTCTCCATTATGGCTCTAATCTGATAGAGGTAGTGGGGTGGTAGATACCTAGTCTCCATTATGGCTCTAATTTGGTAGTGGTAGTGGGGTGGTAGATACCTAGTCTCCATTATGGCTCTAATCTGGTAGTGGTAGTGGGGTGGAAGATACCTAGTCTCCATTATGGCTCTAATCTGATAGTGGTAGTGGGGTGGTAGATACCTAGTCTCCATTATGGCTCTAATCTGGTAGTGGTAGTGGGGTGGAAGATACCTAGTCTCCATTAAGGCTCTAATCTGATAGAGGTAGTGGGGTGGTAGATACCTAGTCTCCATTATGGCTCTAATCTGATAGTGGTAGTGGGGTGGTAGATACCTAGTCTCCATTATGGCTCTAATTTGGTAGTGGTAGTGGGGTGGTAGATACCTAGTCTCCATTATGGCTCTAATCTGGTAGTGGTAGTGGGGTGGAAGATACCTAGTCTCCATTATGGCTCTAATCTGATAGTGGTAGTGGGGTGGTAGATACCTAGTCTCCATTATGGCTCTAATCTGATAGTGGTAGTGGGGTGGTAGATGCTTAGTGCCCTTATGGCTCTAATCTGATAGTGGTAGTGGGGTGGTAGATACCTAGTCTCCATTATGGCTCTAATCTGATAGAGGTAGTGGGGTGGTAAATGACTAGTCTCCCTTATGGCTCTAATCTGATAGTGGTAGTGGGGTGGTAGATACCTAGTCTCCATTATGGCTCTAATCTGGTAGTGGTAGTGGGGTGGAAGATACCTAGTCTCCATTATGGCTCTAATCTGATAGTGGTAGTGGGGTGGTAGATACCTAGTCTCCATTATGGCTCTAATCTGATAGTGGTAGTGGGGTGGTAGATGCCTATTGCCCTTATGGCTCTAATCTGATAGTGGTAGTGGGTTGGTAGATACCTAGTCTCCATTATGGCTCTAATTTGGTAGTGGTAGAGGGGTGGTAGAAACCTAGTCTCCATTATGGCTCTAATCTGGTAGTGGTAGTGGGGTGGAATATACCTAGTCTCCATTATGGCTCTAATCTGATAGTGGTAGTGGGGTGGTAGATACCTAGTCTCCATTATGGCTCTAATCTGATAGTGGTAGTGGGGTGGTAGATACCTAGTCTCCATTATGGCTATAATTTGGTAGTGGTAGTGGGGTGGTAGATACCTAGTCTCCATTATGGCTCTAATCTGATAGTGGTAGTGGGGTGGTAGATACCTAGTCTCCATTATGGCTCTAATCTGGTAGTGGTAGTGGGGTGGAAGATACCTAGTCTCCATTATGGCTCTAATCTGATAGAGGTAGTGGGGTGGTAGATACCTAGTCTCCATTATGGCTCTAATCTGATAGAGGTAGTGGGGTGGTAGATACCTAGTCTCCATTATGGCTCTAATTTGGTAGTGGTAGTGGGGTGGTAGATACCTAGTCTCCATTATGGCTCTAATCTGGTAGTGGTAGTGGGGTGGAAGATACCTAGTCTCCATTATGGCTCTAATCTGATAGTGGTAGTGGGGTGGTAGATACCTAGTCTCCATTATGGCTCTAATCTGATAGTGGTAGTGGGGTGGTAGATGCTTAGTGCCCTTATGGCTCTAATCTGATAGTGGTAGTGGGGTGGTAGATACCTAGTCTCCATTATGGCTCTAATCTGATAGAGGTAGTGGGGTGGTAAATGACTAGTCTCCCTTATGGCTCTAATCTGATAGTGGTAGTGGGGTGGTAGATACCTAGTCTCCATTATGGCTCTAATCTGGTAGTGGTAGTGGGGTGGAAGATACCTAGTCTCCATTATGGCTCTAATCTGATAGTGGTAGTGGGGTGGTAGATACCTAGTCTCCATTATGGCTCTAATCTGATAGTGGTAGTGGGGTGGTAGATGCCTATTGCCCTTATGGCTCTAATCTGATAGTGGTAGTGGGTTGGTAGATACCTAGTCTCCATTATGGCTCTAATTTGGTAGTGGTAGAGGGGTGGTAGAAACCTAGTCTCCATTATGGCTCTAATCTGGTAGTGGTAGTGGGGTGGAATATACCTAGTCTCCATTATGGCTCTAATCTGATAGTGGTAGTGGGGTGGTAGATACCTAGTCTCCATTATGGCTCTAATCTGATAGTGGTAGTGGGGTGGTAGATACCTAGTCTCCATTATGGCTATAATTTGGTAGTGGTAGTGGGGTGGTAGATACCTAGTCTCCATTATGGCTCTAATCTGATAGTGGTAGTGGGGTGGTAGATACCTAGTCTCCATTATGGCTCTAATCTGGTAGTGGTAGTGGGGTGGAAGATACCTAGTCTCCATTATGGCTCTAATCTGATAGAGGTAGTGGGGTGGTAGATACCTAGTCTCCATTATGGCTCTAATCTGATAGAGGTAGTGGGGTGGTAGATACCTAGTCTCCATTATGGCTCTAATTTGGTAGTGGTAGTGGGGTGGTAGATACCTAGTCTCCATTATGGCTCTAATCTGGTAGTGGTAGTGGGGTGGAAGATACCTAGTCTCCATTATGGCTCTAATCTGATAGTGGTAGTGGGGTGGTAGATACCTAGTCTCCATTATGGCTCTAATCTGATAGTGGTAGTGGGGTGGTAGATGCTTAGTGCCCTTATGGCTCTAATCTGATAGTGGTAGTGGGGTGGTAGATACCTAGTCTCCATTATGGCTCTAATCTGATAGAGGTAGTGGGGTGGTAAATGACTAGTCTCCCTTATGGCTCTAATCTGATAGTGGTAGTGGGGTGGTAGATACCTAGTCTCCATTATGGCTCTAATCTGGTAGTGGTAGTGGGGTGGAAGATACATAGTCTCCATTATGGCTCTAATCTGATAGTGGTAGTGGGGTGGTAGATACCTAGTCTCCATTATGGCTCTAATCTGATAGTGGTAGTGGGGTGGTAGATGCTTAGTGCCCTTATGGCTCTAATCTGATAGTGGTAGTGGGGTGGTAGATACCTAGTCTCCATTATGGCTCTAATCTGATAGAGGTAGTGGGGTGGTAAATGACTAGTCTCCCTTATGGCTCTAATCTGATAGTGGTAGTGGGGTGGTAGATACCTAGTCTCCATTATGGCTCTAATCTGGTAGTGGTAGTGGGGTGGAAGATACCTAGTCTCCATTATGGCTCTAATCTGATAGTGGTAGTGGGGTGGTAGATACCTAGTCTCCATTATGGCTCTAATCTGATAGTGGTAGTGGGGTGGTAGATGCCTATTGCCCTTATGGCTCTAATCTGATAGTGGTAGTGGGTTGGTAGATACCTAGTCTCCATTATGGCTCTAATCTGGTAGTGGTAGTGGGGTGGAAGATACCTAGTCTCCATTATGGCTCTAATCTGGTAGTGGTAGTGGGGTGGAATATACCTAGTCTCCATTATGGCTCTAATCTGATAGTGGTAGTGGGGTGGTAGATACCTAGTCTCCATTATGGCTCTAATCTGATAGTGGTAGTGGGGTGGTAGATACCTAGTCTCCATTATGGCTATAATTTGGTAGTGGTAGTGGGGTGGTAGATACCTAGTCTCCATTATGGCTCTAATCTGATAGTGGTAGTGGGGTGGTAGATACCTAGTCTCCATTATGGCTCTAATCTGGTAGTGGTAGTGGGGTGGAAGATACCTAGTCTCCATTATGGCTCTAATCTGATAGAGGTAGTGGGGTGGTAGATACCTAGTCTCCATTATGGCTCTAATCTGATAGAGGTAGTGGGGTGGTAGATACCTAGTCTCCATTATGGCTCTAATTTGGTAGTGGTAGTGGGGTGGTAGATACCTAGTCTCCATTATGGCTCTAATCTGGTAGTGGTAGTGGGGTGGAAGATACCTAGTCTCCATTATGGCTCTAATCTGATAGTGGTAGTGGGGTGGTAGATACCTAGTCTCCATTATGGCTCTAATCTGATAGTGGTAGTGGGGTGGTAGATGCTTAGTGCCCTTATGGCTCTAATCTGATAGTGGTAGTGGGGTGGTAGATACCTAGTCTCCATTATGGCTCTAATCTGATAGAGGTAGTGGGGTGGTAAATGACTAGTCTCCCTTATGGCTCTAATCTGATAGTGGTAGTGGGGTGGTAGATACCTAATCTCCATTATGGCTCTAATCTGGTAGTGGTAGTGGGGTGGAAGATACCTAGTCTCCATTATGGCTCTAATCTGATAGTGGTAGTGGGGTGGTAGATACCTAGTCTCCATTATGGCTCTAATCTGATAGTGGTAGTGGGGTGGTAGATGCCTATTGCCCTTATGGCTCTAATCTGATAGTGGTAGTGGGTTGGTAGATACCTAGTCTCCATTATGGCTCTAATTTGGTAGTGGTAGAGGGGTGGTAGAAACCTAGTCTCCATTATGGCTCTAATCTGGTAGTGGTAGTGGGGTGGAATATACCTAGTCTCCATTATGGCTCTAATCTGATAGTGGTAGTGGGGTGGTAGATACCTAGTCTCCATTATGGCTCTAATCTGACAGTGGTAGTGGGGTGGTAGATGCCTAGTGCCCTTATGGCTCTAATCTGATAGTGGTAGTGGGGTGGTAGATACCTAGTCTCCATTATGGCTCTAATCTGATAGAGGTAGTGGGGTGGTAAATGACTAGTCTCCCTTATGGCTCTAATCTGATAGTGGTAGTGGGGTGGTAGATACCTAGTCTCCATTATGTCTCTAATCTGATAGTGGTAGTGGGGTGGTAGATGCCTAGTGCCTTTATGGCTCTAATCTGATAGTGGTAGTGGGGTGATAGATGCCTAGTGCCCTTATGGCTCTAATCTGATAGTGGTAGTGGGGTGGTAGATACATAGTCTCCATTATGGCTCTAATCTGATAGTGGTAGTGGGGTGGTAGATGTCTAGTGCCCTTATGGCTCTAATCTGATAGAGGTAGTGGGGTGGTAGATACCTAGTCTCCATTATGGCTCTAATCTGATAGAGGTAGTGGGGTGGTAGATACCTAGTCTCCATTATGGCACTAATCTGATAGTGGTAGTGGGGTGGTAGATGTCTAATGCCCTTATGGCTCTAATCTGATAGTGGTAGCGGCGTGGTAGATGCCTAGTGCCCTTATGGCTCTAATCTGATAGTGGTAGTGTGGTGGTAGATGCCTAGTGCCCTTATGGCTCTAATCTGATAGTGGTAGTGAGGTGGTAGATGCCTAGTGCCTTTATGGCTCTAATCTGATAGTGGTAGTGGGGTGATAGATGCCTAGTGCCCTTATGGCTCTAATCTGATTATGGTAGTGAGGTGGTAGATACCTAGTTTCCATTATGGCTCTAATCTGATGGTGGTAGTGGGGTGGTAGATACCTAGTCTCCATTATGGCTCTAATCTGATAGTGGTAGTGGGGTGGTAGATGCCTAGTGCCTTTATGGCTCTAATCTGATAGTGTTAGTGGGGTGATAGATGCCCAGTGGCTTTATGGCTCTAATCTGATAGTGGTAGTGGGGTAGTAGATACCTAGTCTCCACTATGGCTCTAATCTGGTAGTGGTAGAGGGGTGGTAGATACCTAGTCTCCATTATGGCTCTAATCTGATAGTGGTAGTGGGGTGGTAGATACCTGGTCTCCATTATGGCTCTAATATGATAGTGGTAGTTGGATGGTAGATAGCTAGTCTCCATTATGGCTCTAATCTGATAATGGTAGTGTGGTTGTAGATACCTAGTCTCCATTATGGCTCTAATCTGGTAGTGGTAGTGGGGTGGAAGATACCTAGTCTCCATCATGGCTCTAATCTGATAGTGGTAGTGTGGTGGTAGATGCCTAGTGCCCTTATGGCTCTAATCTGATAGTGGTAGTGGGGTGGTAGATACCTAGTCTCCATTATGGCTCTTATCTGATAGTGGTAGTGGGGTGGAAGATACCTACTCTCCATTATGGCTCTAATCTGATAGAGGTAGTGGGGTGGTAGATACCTAGTCTCCATTATGGCTCTAATCTGATAGTGGTAGTGGGGTGGTAGATACCTAGTCTCCATTATGGCTATAATTTGGTAGTGGTAGTGGGGTGGTAGATACCTAGTCTCCATTATGGCTCTAATCTGGTAGTGGTATGGGGTGGAAGATACCTAGTCTCCATTATGGCTCTAATCTGATAGTGGTAGTGGGGTGGTAGATACCTAGGCTCCATTATGGCTCTAATCTGGTAGTAGTAGTGGGGTGGTAAGTGACTAGTCTCCCTTATGGCTCTAATCTGATAGTGGTAGCGGCGTGGTAGATGCCTAGTGCCCTTATGGCTCTAATCTGATAGTGGTAGTGTGGTGGTAGATGCCTATTGCCCTTATGGCTCTAATCTGATAGTGGTAGTGAGGTGGTAGATGCCTAGTGCCTTTATGGCTCTAATCTGATAGTGGTAGTGGGGTGATAGATGCCTAGTGCCCTTATGGCTCTAATCTGATAGTGGTAGTGAGGTGGTAGATGCCTAGTGCCTTTATGGCTCTAATCTGATAGTGGTAGTGGGGTGGTAGATGCCTAGTGCCTTTATGGCTCTAATCTGATAGTGGTAGTGGGGTGATAGACGCCTAGTGCCCTTATGGCTCTAATCTGATAGTGGTAGTGGGGTGGTAGATACCTAGTCTCCATTATGGCTCTAATCTGATAGTGGTAGTGGGGTGGTAGATACCTAGTCTCCATTATGGCTCTAATCTGGTAGTGGTAGTGGGGTGGAAGATACCTAGTCTCCATTATGGCTCTAATCTGATAGTGGTAGTGGGGTGGTAGATGTCTAGTCTCCATTATGGCTCTAATCTGGTAGTGGTAGTGGTGTGGTAGATACCTAGTCTCCATTATGGCTCTAATCTGGTAGTGGTAGTGGGGTGGTAGATACCTAGTCTCCATTATGGCTCTAATCTGATAGTGGTAGTTGGGTGGTAGATGTCTAGTGCCCTTATGGCTCTAATCTGATAGTGGTAGCGGGGTAGTGGGGTGGTAGATACCTAGGCTCCATTATGGCTCTAATCTGGTAGTAGTAGTGGGGTGGTAAGTGACTAGTCTCCCTTATGGCTCTAATCTGATAGTGGTAGCGGCGTGGTAGATGCCTAGTGCCCTTATGGCTCTAATCTGATAGTGGTAGTGTGGTGGTAGATGCCTAGTGCCCTTATGGCTCTAATCTGATAGTGGTATTGAGGTGGTAGATGCCTAGTGCCTTTATGGCTCTAATCTGATAGTGGTAGTGGGGTGATAGATGCCTAGTGCCCTTATGGCTCTAATCTGATAGTGGTAGTGAGGTGGTAGATGCCTAGTGCCTTTATGGCTCTAATCTGATAGTGGTAGTGGGGTGGTAGATGCCTAGTGCCTTTATGGCTCTAATCTGATAGTGGTAGTGGGGTGATAGATGCCTAGTGCCCTTATGGCTCTAATCTGATAGTGGTAGTGGGGTGGTAGATACCTAGTCTCCATTATGGCTCTAATCTGATAGTGGTAGTGGGGTGGTAGATACCTAGTCTCCATTATGGCTCTAATCTGGTAGTGGTAGTGGGGTGGAAGATACCTAGTCTCCATTATGGCTCTAATCTGATAGTGGTAGTGGGGTGGTAGATACCTAGTCTCCATTATGGCTCTAATCTGATAGTGGTAGTTGGGTGGTAGATGTCTAGTGCCCTTATGGCTCTAATCTGATAGTGGTAGTGGGGTGGTAGATACCTAGTCTCCCTTATGGCTCTAATCTGATAGTGGTAGTGTGGTAGTAGATGCCTAGTCTCCATTATGGCTCTAATCTGATAGTGGTAGTGGGGTGGTAGATGTCTAGTGCCCTTATGGGTCTAATCTGATAGTGGTAGCGGGGTGGTAGATACCTAGTGCCCTTATGGCTCTAATCTGATAGTGGTAGTGTGGTGGTAGATGCCTAGTGCCCTTATGGCTCTAATCTGATAGTGGTAGTGGGGTAGTAGATACCTAGTCTCCACTATGGCTCTAATCTGGTAGTGGTAGAGGGGTGGTAGATACCTAGTCTCCATTATGGCTCTAATCTGATAGTGGTAGTGGGGTGGTAGATACCTGGTCTCCATTATGGCTCTAATATGATAGTGGTAGTTGGATGGTAGATAGCTAGTCTCCATTATGGCTCTAATCTGATAATGGTAGTGTGGTGGTAGATGCTTAGTGCCCTTATGGCTCTAGTCTGATAGTGGTAGTGGGGTGGAAGATACCTAGTCTCCATTATGGCTCTAATCTGGTAGTGTGGTGGAAGATACCTAGTCTCCATTATGGCTCTAATCTGATAGTGGTAGTGGGGTGGTAGATACCTAGTCTCCATCATGGCTCTAATCTGATAGTGGTAGTGGGGTGGTAGATACCTAGTCTCCATTATGGCTCTAATCTGATAGAGGTAGTGGGTTGGTAGATACCTAGTCTCCATTATGGCTCTAATCTGATAGTGGTAGTGGGGTGGTAGATACCTAGTCTCCAGTATGGCTCTAATTTGGTAGTGGTAGTGGGGTGGTAGATACCTAGTCTCCATTATGGCTCTAATCTGGTAGTGGTAGTGGGGTGGAAGATACCTAGTCTCCATTATGGCTCTAATCTGATAGTGGTAGTGGGGTGGTAGATACCTAGTCTCCATTATGGCTCTAATCTGATAGTGGTAGTGGGGTGGTAGATGTCTAGTGCCCTTATGGCTCTAATCTGATAGTGGTAGTGGGGTGGTAGATACCTAGTCTCCATTATAGCTCTAATCTGATAGAGGTAGTGGGGTGGTAAATGACTAGTCTCCCTTATGGCTCTAATCTGATAGTGGTAGTGGGGTGGTAGATACCTAGTCTCCATTATGGCTCTAATCTGGTAGTGGTAGTGGGGTGGAAGATACCTAGTCTTCATTATGGCTCTAATCTGATTGTGGTAGTGTGGTGGTAGATACCTAGTCTCCATTATGGCTCTAATCTGATAGTGGTAGTGGGGTGGTAGATGCCTATTGCCCTTATGGCTCTAATCTGATAGTGGTAGTGGGTTGGTAGATACCTAGTCTCCATTATGGCTCTAATTTGGTAGTGGTAGAGGGGTGGTAGAAACCTAGTCTCCATTATGGCTCTAATCTGGTAGTGGTAGTGGGGTGGAATATACCTAGTCTCCATTATGGCTCTAATCTGATAGTGGTAGTGGGGTGGTAGATACCTAGTCTCCATTATGGCTCTAATCTGACAGTGGTAGTGGGGTGGTAGATGCCTAGTGCCCTTATGGCTCTAATCTGATAGTGGTAGTGGGGTGGTAGATACCTAGTCTCCATTATGGCTCTAATCTGATAGAGGTAGTGGGGTGGTAAATGACTAGTCTCCCTTATGGCTCTAATCTGATAGTGGTAGTGGGGTGGTAGATACCTAGTCTCCATTATGGCTCTAATCTGATAGTGGTAGTGGGGTGGTAGATGCCTAGTGCCTTTATGGCTCTAATCTGATAGTGGTAGTGGGGTGATAGATGCCTAGTGCCCTTATGGCTCTAATCTGATAGTGGTAGTGGGGTGGTAGATACATAGTCTCCATTATGGCTCTAATCTGATAGTGGTAGTGGGGTGGTAGATGTCTAGTGCCCTTATGGCTCTAATCTGATAGAGGTAGTGGGGTGGTAGATACCTAGTCTCCATTATGGCACTAATCTGATAGTGGTAGTGGGGTGGTAGATGTCTAGTGCCCTTATGGCTCTAATCTGATAGTGGTAGCGGCGTGGTAGATGCCTAGTGCCCTTATGGCTCTAATCTGATAGTGGTAGTGTGGTGGTAGATGCCTAGTGCCCTTATGGCTCTAATCTGATAGTGGTAGTGAGGTGGTAGATGCCTAGTGCCTTTATGGCTCTAATCTGATAGTGGTAGTGGGGTGATAGATGCCTAGTGCCCTTATGGCTCTAATCTGATTATGGTAGTGAGGTGGTAGATACCTAGTTTCCATTATGGCTCTAATCTGATGGTGGTAGTGGGGTGGTAGATGCCTAGTGCCTTTATGGCTCTAATCTGATAGTGGTAGTGGGGTGGTAGATGCCTAGTGCCCATTATGGCTCTAATCTGATAGTGTTAGTGGGGTGATAGATGCCCAGTGGCTTTATGGCTCTAATCTGATAGTGGTAGTGGGGTAGTAGATACCTAGTCTCCACTATGGCTCTAATCTGGTAGTGGTAGAGGGGTGGTAGATACCTAGTCTCCATTATGGCTCTAATCTGATAGTGGTAGTGGGGTGGTAGATACCTGGTCTCCATTATGGCTCTAATATGATAGTGGTAGTTGGATGGTAGATAGCTAGTCTCCATTATGGCTCTAATCTGATAATGGTAGTGTGGTTGTAGATACCTAGTCTCCATTATGGCTCTAATCTGGTAGTGGTAGTGGGGTGGAAGATACCTAGTCTCCATCATGGCTCTAATCTGATAGTGGTAGTGTGGTGGTAGATGCCTAGTGCCCTTATGGCTCTAATCTGATAGTGGTAGTGGGGTGGTAGATACCTAGTCTCCATTATGGCTCTAATCTGATAGTGGTAGTGGGGTGGAAGATACCTACTCTCCATTATGGCTCTAATCTGATAGAGGTAGTGGGGTGGTAGATACCTAGTCTCCATTATGGCTCTAATCTGATAGTGGTAGTGGGGTGGTAGATACCTAGTCTCCATTATGGCTATAATTTGGTAGTGGTAGTGGGGTGGTAGATACCTAGTCTCCATTATGGCTCTAATCTGATAGTGGTAGTGGGGTGGTAGATACCTAGTCTCCATTATGGCTCTAATCTGATAGTGGTAGTGGGGTGGTAGATACCTAGGCTCCATTATGGCTCTAATCTGGTAGTAGTAGTGGGGTGGTAAGTGACTAGTCTCCCTTATGGCTCTAATCTGATAGTGGTAGCGGCGTGGTAGATGCCTAGTGCCCTTATGGCTCTAATCTGATAGTGGTAGTGTGGTGGTAGATGCCTATTGCCCTTATGGCTCTAATCTGATAGTGGTAGTGAGGTGGTAGATGCCTAGTGCCTTTATGGCTCTAATCTGATAGTGGTAGTGGGGTGATAGATGCCTAGTGCCCTTATGGCTCTAATCTGATAGTGGTAGTGAGGTGGTAGATGCCTAGTGCCTTTATGGCTCTAATCTGATAGTGGTAGTGGGGTGGTAGATGCCTAGTGCCTTTATGGCTCTAATCTGATAGTGGTAGTGGGGTGATAGACGCCTAGTGCCCTTATGGCTCTAATCTGATAGTGGTAGTGGGGTGGTAGATACCTAGTCTCCATTATGGCTCTAATCTGATAGTGGTAGTGGGGTGGTAGATACCTAGTCTCCATTATGGCTCTAATCTGGTAGTGGTAGTGGGGTGGAAGATACCTAGTCTCCATTATGGCTCTAATCTGATAGTGGTAGTGGGGTGGTAGATGTCTAGTCTCCATTATGGCTCTAATCTGGTAGTGGTAGTGGTGTGGTAGATACCTAGTCTCCATTATGGCTCTAATCTGGTAGTGGTAGTGGGGTGGTAGATACCTAGTCTCCATTATGGCTCTAATCTGATAGTGGTAGTTGGGTGGTAGATGTCTAGTGCCCTTATGGCTCTAATCTGATAGTGGTAGCGGGGTAGTGGGGTGGTAGATACCTAGGCTCCATTATGGCTCTAATCTGGTAGTAGTAGTGGGGTGGTAAGTGACTAGTCTCCCTTATGGCTCTAATCTGATAGTGGTAGCGGCGTGGTAGATGCCTAGTGCCCTTATGGCTCTAATCTGATAGTGGTAGTGTGGTGGTAGATGCCTAGTGCCTTTATGGCTCTAATCTGATAGTGGTAGTGGGGTGGTAGATGCCTAGTGCCTTTATGGCTCTAATCTGATAGTGGTAGTGGGGTGATAGATGCCTAGTGCCCTTATGGCTCTAATCTGATAGTGGTAGTGAGGTGGTAGATGCCTAGTGCCTTTATGGCTCTAATCTGATAGTGGTAGTGGGGTGGTAGATGCCTAGTGCCTTTATGGCTCTAATCTGATAGTGGTAGTGGGGTGATAGATGCCTAGTGCCCTTATGGCTCTAATCTGATAGTGGTAGTGGGGTGGTAGATACCTAGTCTCCATTATGGCTCTAATCTGATAGTGGTAGTGGGGTGGTAGATACCTAGTCTCCATTATGGCTCTAATCTGGTAGTGGTAGTGGGGTGGAAGATACCTAGTCTCCATTATGGCTCTAATCTGATAGTGGTAGTGGGGTGGTAGATACCTAGTCTCCATTATGGCTCTAATCTGATAGTGGTAGTTGGGTGGTAGATGTCTAGTGCCCTTATGGCTCTAATCTGATAGTGGTAGCGGGGTGGTAGATACCTAGTGCCCTTATGGCTCTAATCTGATAGTGGTAGTGTGGTAGTAGATGCCTAGTCTCCATTATGGCTCTAATCTGATAGTGGTAGTGGGGTGGTAGATGTCTAGTGCCCTTATGGGTCTAATCTGATAGTGGTAGCGGGGTGGTAGATACCTAGTGCCCTTATGGCTCTAATCTGATAGTGGTAGTGTGGTGGTAGATGCCTAGTGCCCTTATGGCTCTAATCTGATAGTGGTAGTGGGGTAGTAGATACCTAGTCTCCACTATGGCTCTAATCTGGTAGTGGTAGAGGGGTGGTAGATACCTAGTCTCCATTATGGCTCTAATCTGATAGTGGTAGTGGGGTGGTAGATACCTGGTCTCCATTATGGCTCTAATATGATAGTGGTAGTTGGATGGTAGATAGCTAGTCTCCATTATGGCTCTAATCTGATAATGGTAGTGTGGTGGTAGATGCTTAGTGCCCTTATGGCTCTAGTCTGATAGTGGTAGTGGGGTGGAAGATACCTAGTCTCCATTATGGCTCTAATCTGGTAGTGTGGTGGAAGATACCTAGTCTCCATTATGGCTCTAATCTGATAGTGGTAGTGGGGTGGTAGATACCTAGTCTCCATCATGGCTCTAATCTGATAGTGGTAGTGGGGTGGTAGATACCTAGTCTCCATTATGGCTCTAATCTGATAGAGGTAGTGGGTTGGTAGATACCTAGTCTCCATTATGGCTCTAATCTGATAGTGGTAGTGGGGTGGTAGATACCTAGTCTCCAGTATGGCTCTAATTTGGTAGTGGTAGTGGGGTGGTAGATACCTAGTCTCCATTATGGCTCTAATCTGGTAGTGGTAGTGGGGTGGAAGATACCTAGTCTCCATTATGGCTCTAATCTGATAGTGGTAGTGGGGTGGTAGATACCTAGTCTCCATTATGGCTCTAATCTGATAGTGGTAGTGGGGTGGTAGATGTCTAGTGCCCTTATGGCTCTAATCTGATAGTGGTAGTGGGGTGGTAGATACCTAGTCTCCATTATAGCTCTAATCTGATAGAGGTAGTGGGGTGGTAAATGACTAGTCTCCCTTATGGCTCTAATCTGATAGTGGTAGTGGGGTGGTAGATACCTAGTCTCCATTATGGCTCTAATCTGGTAGTGGTAGTGGGGTGGAAGATACCTAGTCTTCATTATGGCTCTAATCTGATTGTGGTAGTGTGGTGGTAGATACCTAGTCTCCATTATGGCTCTAATCTGATAGTGGTAGTGGGGTGGTAGATGCCTATTGCCCTTATGGCTCTAATCTGATAGTGGTAGTGGGTTGGTAGATACCTAGTCTCCATTATGGCTCTAATTTGGTAGTGGTAGAGGGGTGGTAGAAACCTAGTCTCCATTATGGCTCTAATCTGGTAGTGGTAGTGGGGTGGAATATACCTAGTCTCCATTATGGCTCTAATCTGATAGTGGTAGTGGGGTGGTAGATACCTAGTCTCCATTATGGCTCTAATCTGACAGTGGTAGTGGGGTGGTAGATGCCTAGTGCCCTTATGGCTCTAATCTGATAGTGGTAGTGGGGTGGTAGATACCTAGTCTCCATTATGGCTCTAATCTGATAGAGGTAGTGGGGTGGTAAATGACTAGTCTCCCTTATGGCTCTAATCTGATAGTGGTAGTGGGGTGGTAGATACCTAGTCTCCATTATGGCTCTAATCTGATAGTGGTAGTGGGGTGGTAGATGCCTAGTGCCTTTATGGCTCTAATCTGATAGTGGTAGTGGGGTGATAGATGCCTAGTGCCCTTATGGCTCTAATCTGATAGTGGTAGTGGGGTGGTAGATACATAGTCTCCATTATGGCTCTAATCTGATAGTGGTAGTGGGGTGGTAGATGTCTAGTGCCCTTATGGCTCTAATCTGATAGAGGTAGTGGGGTGGTAGATACCTAGTCTCCATTATGGCACTAATCTGATAGTGGTAGTGGGGTGGTAGATGTCTAGTGCCCTTATGGCTCTAATCTGATAGTGGTAGCGGCGTGGTA